>NC_057794.1:126346050-126352893 GCF_018294505.1 Triticum aestivum
TCCACTAGGCCCATTAGGTTACCGGGGGGTTCCCGGTACTCCGGTAAAATGCCGATTTCACCCGGAACACTTCTGATGTCCAAACATAGGCTTCCAATATATCAATCTTCATGTCTCGACCATTTCGAGACTCCTCGTAATGCCCGTGATCACATCCGGGACTCCGAACAACCTTCGGTACATAAAAACCTATAAACTCACAATGAAATTGTCATCGTAACGTTAAGCGTGCGGACCCTACGGGTTCGAGAACAATGTAGACATGACCGAGACATGTCTCCGATCAATAACCAATAGTGGAACCTAGATGCTCATATTGGCTCCTACATATTCTACGAAGATCTTTATCGGTCAGACCGCATAACAACATACGTTGTTCCCTTTGTCATCGGTATGTTACTTGCCCGAGATTCGATCGTTAGTATCTTAATACCTAATTCAATCTCGTTACCGACAAGTCTCTTTACTCGTTCTGTAATACATCATCCTGCAACTAACTCATTAGCTGCAATGCTTGCAAGGCTTAAGTGATGTGCATTACCGAGAGGGCCCAGAGATACCTCTCCGACAATCGGAGTGACAAATCCTAATCTCGAAATACGCCAACCCAACATGTACCTTTGGAGACACCTGTGGAGCACCTTTATAATCACCCACTTACGTTGTGACGTTTGGTGGCACACAAAGTGTTCCTCCGGTAAACGGGAGTTGCATAATCTTATAGTCATAGGAACATGTATAAGTCATGAAGAAAGCAATAGCAACAAACTAAACGATCAAGTGCTATGCTAACGGAATGGGTCAAGTCAATCACATCATTCTCTAATGATGTGACCCCGTTAATCAAATGACAACTCATGTCTATGGTTAGGAAACTTAACCATCTTTGATTCAACGAGCTAGTCAAGTAGAGGCATACTAGTGACACTCTGTTTGTCTATGTATTCACACATGTATTATGTTTCCGGTTAATACAATTCTAGCATGAATAATAAACATTTATCATGAAGTAAGGAAATAAATAATAACTTTATTATTGCCTCTAGGGCATATTTCCTTCAGTCTCCCACTTGCATTAGAGTCAATAATCTAGATTACACAGTAATGATTCTAACACCCATGGAGCCTTGGTGCTGATCATGTTTTGCTTGTGGAAGAGGCTTAGTCAGCGGGTCTGCAACATTCAGATCCGTATGTATCTTGCAAATTTCTATGTCTCCCACTTGGACCAAATCCCGAATGGAATTGAAGCGTCTCTTGATGTGCTTGGTTCTCTTGTGAAATCTGGATTCCTTTGCCAAGGCAATTGCACCAGTATTGTCACAAAAGATTTTCATTGGACCCGATGCACTAGGTATGACACCTAGATCGGATATGAACTCCTTCATCCAGACTCCTTCATTTGCTGCTACCGAAGCAGCTATGTACTCCGCTTCACATGTAGATTCCGCCACGATGCTTTTTTAGAACTGCACCAAGTGACAACTCCACTGTTTAATGTAAACGCGTATCCGGTTTGCGATTTAGAATCGTCCGGATCAGTGTCAAAGCTTGCATCAACGTAACCATTTATGATGAGCTCTTTGTCACCTCCATATATGAGAAACATATTCTTGGTCCTTTTCAGATACTTCAGGATGTTCTTGACCGCTGTCAAGTGATCCACTCCTGGATTACTTTGGTACCTCCCTGCTAGACTTATAGCAAGGCACACATCAGGTCCGGTACACAGCATTGCATACATGATAGAGCCTATGGCTGAAGCATAGGGAACATCTTTCATTTTCTCCCTATCTTCTGCGGTGGTCGGACATTGAGTCTTACTCAACTTCACACCTTGTAATACAGGCAAGAACCCTTTCGTTGCTTGATCCATTTTGAACTTCTTCAAAACTTTGTCAATGTATGTGCTTCGTGAAAGTCCAATTAAGCGTCTTGATCTATCTCCATAGATCTTAATGCCCAATATGTAAGCAGCTTCACCGAGGTCTTTCATTGAAAAACTCTTATTCAAGTATCCCTTTATGCTATCCAGAAATTCTATATTATATCCAATCAGTAATATGTCATCCATGTATAATATCAGAAATGCTACAGAGCTCCCACTCACTTTCTTGTAAATACATGCTTCTCCAAAAGTTTGTACAAAACCAAATGCTTTGATCGCACTATCAAAGCGTTTATTCCAACTCCGAGAGGCTTGCACCAGTCCATAAATGGATCGCTGGAGCTTGCACACTTTGTTAGCTCCCTTTGGATCGACAAAACCTTCCGGTTGTATCATATACAACTCTTTTTCCAGAAATCCATTGAGGAATGCAGTTTTGACATCCATCTGCCAAATTTCATAATCATAAAATGCGGCAATTGCTAACATGATTCGGACAGACTTAAGCATCGCTACGGGTGAGAAGGTCTCATCGTAGTCAATCCCTTGAACTTGTCGAAAACCTTTCGCAACAAGTCGAGCTTTGTAGACAGTAACATTACCGTCAGCGTCAGTCTTCTTCTTGAAGATCCATTTATTCTCAATTGCTTGCCGATCAACGGGCAAGTCAACCAAAGTCCATACTTTGTTCTCATACATGGATCCCATCTCAGATTTCATGGCTTCTAGCCATTTTGCGGAATCTGGGCTCACCATCGCTTCTTCATAGTTTGTAGGTTCATCATGATCTAATAGCATGACTTCCAGAACAGGATTACCGTACCACTCTGGTGCGGATCTTACTCTGGTTGATCTACGAGGTTCGGTAGTAACTTGATCTGAAGTTTCATGATCATTATCATTAGCTTCCTCACTAATTGGTGTAGGTGTCACAGAAACCGGTTTCTGTGATGTACTACTTTCCAATAAGGGAGCAGGTACAGTTACCTTATCAAGTTCTACTTTCCTCCCACTCACTTCTTTCGAGAGAAACTCCTTCTCTAGAAAGGATCCATTCTTAGCAACGAATGTCTTGCCTTCGGATCTGTGATAGAAGGTGTACCCAACAGTCTCCTTTGGGTATCCTATGAAGACACATTTCTCCAATTTGGGTTCGAGCTTATCTGGTTGAAGATTTTTCACATAAGCATCGCAGCCCCAAACTTTCAGAAACGACAACTTTGGTTTCTTGCCAAACCACAGTTCATAAGGCGTCGTCTCAATGGATTTTGATGGTGCCCTATTTAATGTGAATGTGTCCGTCTCTAAAGCATAACCCCAAAACGATAGCGGTAAATCTGTAAGAGACATCATAGATCGCACCATATCTAGTAAAGTACGATTACGACATTCGGACACACCATTACGCTGTGGTGTTCCGGGTGGCGTGAGTTGCGAAACTATTCCGCATTGTTTCAAATGTAGAACAAACTCGTAACTCAAATATTCTCCTCCACGATCAGATCGTAGAAACTTTATTTTCTTGTTACGATGATTTTTAGCTTCACTCTGAAATTCTTTGAACTTTTCAAATGTTTGAGACTTATGCTTCATTAAGTAGATATACCCATATCTGCTTAAATCATCTGTGAAGGTGAGAAAATAATGATATCCGCCACGAGCCTCAACATTATCGGACCACATACATCTGTATGTATGATTTCCAACAAATCTGTTGCTCTCTCCATAGTACCGGAGAACGACATTTTATTCATCTTGCCCATGAGGCACGGTTCACAAGTACCAAGTGATTCATAATCAAGTGGTTCCAAAAGTCCATCAGTATGGAGTTTCTTCATGCGCTTTACACCGATATGACCTAAACGACAGTGCCACAAATAAGTTGCACTATCATTATCAACTCTGCATATTTTGGTTTCAACATTATGAATATGTGTATCACTACTATCGAGATTCATCAAAAATAGACCACTCTTCAAGGGTGCATGACCATAAAAGATATTACTCATATAGATAGAACAACCATTATTCTCTGATTTAAATGAATAACCGTCTTGCATCAAACAAGATCCAGATATAATGTTCATGCTCAACGCTGGCACCAAATAACAATTATTTAGGTCTAATACTAATCCCAAAGGTAGATGTAGAGGTAGCGTGCCGACCGCGATCACATCGACTTTGGAACTATTTCCCACGCGCATCGTCACCTCGTCCTTCGCCAGTGTTTGCTTAATCTGTAGTCCCTGTTTCGAGTTGCAAATGTTAGCAACGGAACCAGTATCAAATACCCAGGTGCTACTGCGAGCTCTAGTAAGGTACACATCAATAACATGTATATCACATATACCTTTTTTCACCTTGCCATCCTTCTTATCCGCCAAATACTTGGGGCAGTTCCGCTTCCAGTGACCAGTCTGCTTGCAGTAGAAGCACTCAGTTTCAGGCTTAGGTCCAGATTTGGGTTTCTTCTCCTGAGCAGCAACTTGGTTGCTGTTCTTCTTGAAGTTCCCCTTCTTCTTCCCTTTGCCCTTTTTCTTGAAACTAGTGGTCTTGTTGACCATCAACACTTGATGCTCCTTCTTGATTTCTACCTCCGCAGCCTTTAGCATTGCGAAGAGCTCAGGAATTGTCTTGTTCATCCCTTGCATATTATAGTTCATCATGAAGCTCTTGTAGCTTGGTGGCAGTGATTGGAGAATTCTGTCAACGACGCTATCATCTGGAAGATTAACTCCCAGTTGAATCAAGTGATTATTATACCCAGACATTTTGAGTATATGCTCACTGACAGAACTGTTCTCCTCCATCTTGCAGCTATAGAACTTATTGGAGACTTCATATCTCTCAATCCGGGCATTTGCTTGAAATATTAACTTCAACTCCTGGAACATCTCATATGCTCCATGACATTCAAAACATCGTTGAAGACCCGGTTCTAAGCCGTAAAGCATGGCACACTGAACTATTGAGTAGTCATCAGCTTTGCTCTGCCAGATGTTCATAACATCTGGTGTTGCTCCAGCAGTAGGCCTGGCACCCAGCGGTGCTTCCAGGACGTAATTCTTCTATGTAGCAATGAGGATAATCCTCAAGTTACGGACCCAGTCCGTGTAATTGCTACCATCATCTTTCAACTTTGCTTTCTCAAGGAACGCATTAAAATTCAATAGAACAACAGCACGGGCCATCTATCTACAATCACACATAAACAAGCAAGATACTATCGGGTACTAAGTTCATGATAAATTTAAGTTCAATTAATCATATTACTTAAGAACTCCCACTTAGAAAGACATCTCTCTAATCCTCTAAGTGATCACGTGACCCAAATCAACTAAACCATAACCGATCATCACGTGAAATGGAGTAGTTTTCAATGGTGAACATCACTATGTTGATCATATCTACTATATGATTCATGCTCGACCTTTCGGTCTCACTGTTCTGAGGCCATATCTTCATATGCTAGGCTCGTCAAGTTTAACCTGAGTATTCTGCGTGTGCAAAACTGGCTTGCACCCGTTGTAGATGGACGTAGAGCTTATCACACCCGATCATCACGTGGAGTCTGGGCACGACGAACTTTGGCAACGGTGCATACTCAGGGAGAACACTTTTATCTTGAAATTTAGTGAGAGATCATCTTATAATGCTACCGTCAATCAAAGCAAGATAAGATGCATAAAAGATAAACATCACATGCAATCAATCTAAGTGATATGATATGGCCATCATCATCTTGTGCTTGTGATATCCATCTCCGAAACACCGTTATGATCACCATCGTCACCGGCGCGACACCTTGATCTCCATCATAGCATCGTTGTCGTCTCGCCAATCTTATGCTTCTACGACTATCGCTACCGCTCAGTGATAAAGTAAAGCATTACAGGGCGATTGCATTGCATACAATAAAGCGACAACCATATGGCTCCTGCCAGTTGCCGATAACTCGGTTACAAAACATGATCATCTCATACAATAAATTTAGCATCATGTCTTGACCATATCACATCACAACATGCCCTGCAAAAACAAGTTAGACGTCCTCTACTTTGTTGTTGCAAGTTTTACATGGCTGCTATGGGCTTAGCAAGAACCGTTCTTTCCTATGCATCAAAACCACAACTATAGTTTGTCAAGTTGGTGTTGTTTTAACCTTCGCAAGGACCGGGCGTAGCCACACTCGGTTAAACTAAAGTTGGAGAAACTGACACCCGCCAGCCACCTGTGTGCAAAGCACGTCGGTAGAACCAGTCTCGCGTAAGCGTACGCGTAATGTCGGTCCGGGCCGCTTCATCCAACAATACCGCCGAAGCAATGTATGACATGCTGGTAAGCAGTATGACTTATATCGCCCACAACACACTTGTGTTCTACTCGTGCATATAACATCAATGCATAAAACCAGGCTCGGATGCCACTGTTGGGGAACGTAGCAATTTCAAAAAATTTCCTACGCACACGCAAGATCATGGTGATTCATAACAACGAGAGGGGAGAGTATTGTCCACGTACCCTCGTAGACCGAAAGAGGAAGTGTTATAACAACGCGGTTGATGTAGCCGTACGTCTTCACGGCCCGACCGATCAAGCACCGAAACTACGGCACCTCCGAGTTCTAGCACACGTTCAGCTCGATGACGATCCCCGGACTCCGATCCAGCAGAATGTCGGGGAAGAGTTCCGTCAGCACGACGGCATGGTGACGATCTTGATGTTCTACCGTCACAGGGCTTCACCTAAGCACCGCTACAATATTATCGAGGATTATGGTGGAGGGGGGCACCGCACACGGCTAAGAGATCAATGATCAATTGTTGTGTCTATGGGGTGCCCCCTGCCCCCGTATATAAAGGAGCAAGGGGGAGGAGGTGCGGCCAGGCAAGGGGCGCGTCAGGAGGAGTCCTACTCCTACCGGGAGTAGGACTCCCCTTTTTCCATGTTGGACT
>NC_057794.1:126353297-126517104 GCF_018294505.1 Triticum aestivum
TAGGTTACCGGGGGGTTCCGGTAACCTCCCGGTACTCCGGTAAAATGCCGATTTCACCCGGAACACTTCCGATGTCCAAACATAGGCTTCCAATATATCAATCTTCATGTCTCGACCATTTTGAGACTCCTCGTCATGTCCGTGATCACATCTGGGACTCCGAACAACCTTCGGTACATCAAAACATATAAACTCATAATGAAACTATCATCGTAACGTTAAGCGTGCGGACCCTACGGGTTCGAGAACAATGTAGACATGACCGAGACATGTCTCCGGTCAATAACCAATAGCGGAACCTGGATGCTCATATTGGCTCCTACATATTCTACGAAGATCTTTATCGGTCAGACCGCATAACAACATACGTTGTTCCCTTTGTCATCGGTATGTTACTTGCCCGAGATTCGATCATCGGTATCTTAATACCTAATTCAATCTCGTTACCGGCAAGTCTCTTTACTCGTTCTGTAATACATCATCCCGCAACTAACTCATTAGCTGCAATGCTTGCAAGGCTTAAGTGATGTGCATTACCGAGAGGGCCCAGAGATACCTCTCCGATAATCGGAGTGACAAATCCTAATCTCAAAATACGCCAACCCAACATGTACCTTTGGAGACACCTGTAGAGCAGCTTTATAATCACCCAGTTATGTTGTGATGTTTGGTAGCACACAAAGTGTTCCTCCGGTAAATGGGAGTTGCATAATCTCATAGTCATAGGAACATGTATAAGTCATGAAGAAAGCAATAGCAACATACTAAACGATCAAGTGCTAAGCTAACAGAATGGGTCAAGTCAATCACATCATTATCCTAATGATGTGATCATGTTAATCAAATGATAGCTCATGTCTATGGCTAGGAAACATAACCATCTTTGATCAACGAGCTAGTCAAGTAGAGGCATACTAGTGACACTCTGTTTGTCTATGTATTCACACAAGTATTATGTTTCCGGTTAATACAATTCTAGCATGAATAATAAACATTTATCATGATACAAGGAAATAAATAATAACTTTATTATTGCCTCTAGGGCATACTTCCTTCAAAAACAACAAGGTAACTAATGATAAAAGTGAGCGTAAACAGTATTGCAATGCTAGGAAACAAGGCCTAGGGTTCATACTTTCACTAGTGAAAGTTCTCTCAACAATAATAACATAATTGGATCATATAACTATCCCTCAACATGCAACAAAGAGTCACTCCAAAGTCACTAATATCGGAGAACAAATGAAGAGATTATTGTAGGGTACGAAACCACCTCAAAGTTATCCTTTCTGATCGATCTATTCAAGAGTCCATAGTAAAATAACACGACGCTATTCTTTCCTTCAATCTATCCTAGAGTTCGTACTAGAATAACACCTTAAGACACAAATCAACCAAAACCCTAATGTCACCTAGATACTCCAATGTCACCTCAAGTATCCGTGGGTATGATTATACGATATGCATCACACAATCTCAGATTCATCTATTCAACTAACACAAAGAACTTCAAAGAGTGCCCCAAAGTTTCTACTGGAGAGTCAATACGAAAACGTGTGCCAACCCCTATGCATAAGTTCACGAGGTCACGGAACTCGCAAGTTGATCACCAAAACATACATCAAGTGGATCACGTGAATATCCCATTGTCACCACAGATAAGCACATGCAAGACATACATCAAGTGTTCTCAAATCCTTAAAGACTCAATTCGATAAGATAACTTCAAAGGGAAAACTCAATCCATTACAAGAGAGTAGAGGGGGAGAAACATCATAAGATCCAACTATAATAGCAAAGCTCGCGATACATCAAGATCGTGCCAAATCAAGAACACAAGAGAGAGAGAGAGAGGGAGAGAGAGATCAAATACATAGCTACTGGTACATATCCTCAGCCACGAGGGTGAAATACTCACTCCTCATCATGGAGAGCGCCGGGATGATGAAGATGGCCACCGGAGAGGGATTCCCCCCTCCGACAGGGTGCCGGAACGGGTCTAGATTGGTTTCCAGTGGCTACAGAGGCTTGCGGCGGCGGAACTCCCGATCTAGGTTTATTTCTAGGGGTTTATGTATTTATAGGAATTTTTGGTATAGGTTTCACGTCAGGGGGGGGGTCTCCGGATCGTCCACGAGATAGGGGCCCATGCCTTGGGGGTAGGGCGCGCCCTCGTGGACAGCCCAGGACTCTTCTGGCCCAACTCTTTGACTCCTAGGGCTTCCATAAAAATCATCAAAAAATGGCACATCAATTGGACTCAGTTTGGTATTCCTTTTCTGCGATACTCAAAAACAAGGAAAAACAGAAACTGGCACTTGGCTCTAGGTTAATAGGTTAGTCCCAAAAATCATATAAAATAGCATATAAATGCATATAAAACATCCAAGGTTGATAATATAATAGCATGGAACAATCAAAAATTATATATATGTTGGAGACATATCATTCACCTCCGTCAGTCATCCCCGGCTTGCCACCTGCGTCAGTTGAACTCCGGACTTCCGTTTTCTCCATAACATTGCTTTTGGCAGGAGGTGGGAACAGTGTGGAAGCAGGCACATAACCAGAGTCATCTTTGCCTCTCCTAGCTACATCTGGTGCATTGGGTGTGACTGGAGGATGCTTGCGGGGGCTACAACGCCTAGGTGGAAGACCAGCTCGCGCAATGGTCACCGTAGCAACCTCTGGACCACCAGAAGCTGTAGCTGTTGTGCCATGAGTCTTGCGTGTGGTTGGCATCTCATTCTGAATTGTGGCTGCAGCCCCTTATTTTGTGGGCGCAGAAGTACCAGCAGCCACACGCTTGGAATCCGTATCAGATGAGCGGGATTCTTCCTTGCTTAGGTTGATTTTGGGAGCGTCCACTTCAACACTTGCTGATCGGGTGGCATTGGTCGTAGCAACATCCCTCATTGCTAACAAAGTGGACAATATCTCAGCTGTCCTAGAAGATATTGACTCATCACTCCTAGATGTACGGATGCGTGTTGTTGCAGCCTGCACATCTGCAACCGGCGGACATGGTCAGACACTTGCATCAGAGCTAGTGGGAACAGTTGATGGTGCAGCATCAGTTTTGTCGACTAGAGCCTCATGATCATCTGAGTTGTCACTTGTCGACAACTTAGAATGAATGCGTTCGAGTGGGTCTCTAGGGTTCTGTTTGGTCACGCGTGTAGTAATCTTATTCACCCTACAAGAAAGCACATGGAAGAGTAAAAAATTGAACAAAAATAGTTGCCATGGTAGTCATCTTAAAAATGAAAAATTTTGTGATATGATAGAGCTGTCATTTGAGAACAAGGTTTGGATGAATACACATGACAAATGTAGGTGGTGGAAGCCAGTGGAAAGCTGCTAGTTGCCATATGAGTGGAAAAGGAATTGCCACGTGGCATAGTTAGCAGTTGCCATGTAGAACAAGCAGGAGTTGCCATGCAGCAAAAAGTAAGATCATGAAAAAACAGGAGTTGCCATGTGGGACTGATGGCAGTAGCCCATGTGGCAAGCTGGACAGCTACATTGAAAAGCAGACGATAGTTGCCGCATAAATGTATCAACTAAAATAGTTGTGCATGATCTAGAATGCATCAAACAAAAAATAGCACTATGACAATGAATAAACAGGGAGAACCTACTTCTTGATTGTCTTCCTCAAGTCTTTCAACACGACAGGATCCCCGATGTTGGACGTCGACGCATAAGGAGACGACCTAGTGTAAGTGGTGTCACCAGCAGTGGGAGCACCCTTGTTCAACCGGGCAGAAACACAGGTTGGCGTTGGTGCTTGTTTCTTCTTACCTTCTCATCCACCAGCTGTAGCCTCACTGCACGTAGAAAAAATGGCAAAAAAGGGTACCAAGTGTGAGACACAAAAATCATGCCACGCTTAGAAAAGAATGAAAAAAGAGTCAGTCTGTTAAAAAGGAGGGACAAACAAAACACTAAAAAAAGATGTCAAACCTCCTCCTAGCAGCTACGGGATCAGTCCTAGACCTCTTGCCAACAGAGCCCTGCCCAACATTCTCTGGAGCCCTGCCCCTCTTTGAAGGCGACATCCCCGTGTCTTTCGCAACTGTCTGTTCAATGACTTTCTCCGATGGGGGGGACATTTGGTGCAGCCTTGTTCTTCTTGCCACCTACACGAACTTCAACATGTTCACTATCGTCGGTTTCATGTTGCACATTCTCCATGTCATCGTCGTCGTCCTTGTCGAGACCAGCATCTCCATCCAGTTCATCTTGCGTGTCGGGGAGCTCCTGGGAGCTGTTGTAGTCGTACCGTCCATGGCAACCAGTTGGCCGATGAGTCCTTTTTGCAACAAATGGTGTGAATTGCCTCACAACCGCATCGCTGTCAGATCCATTAAGTTCAGTCGACCCCTGAACCAACTTTCCGAGCAAGCTGGTCATGCCAGAAGCAAACTTCCCAACTAGATGCTCAACAGGCGCCCTCGCCTGAGCACAAAACAAAAAGTAGCAGTAAACCAAACATATTAGAGTCACGTGCGTAGGAGCAAATAAACCAAAACAACCATAGAGATATATCAGAAAATGAAAGAGAAAAACAATTTCAAAAAACAAAACAAACATCCCTGATTACCTCAGTAGGACAAGATGGAGCTGAATGCACATCCATCCACTTGCCAAAGATTTGAGGCCCACCAAACACGTTGTAGTCTATAGCATGCTTGGCCATCAGCTGAAAAACAACAAAAACAACCAAGATGTAAGAGAGAAAATAAAGGACTAGTGACTAACAAATTCATGTATTGCAAAAAAAGAGGGAAACAGAAGAAGTTTCAACACAGATGGCGGAGTTGCCGTGTGGGGTCAGACATGGGTGCCATGCACAGACATCCATGGCTAACAAGGTATTTGTCGCTTGTTAGCCACAGATGGTTGCCGTATGGGAATTTTTCCATATGTTATGCATCATCGAAATTGAAGAATGCCGTGCAAGAAAGGAGGCAGAACTAACCTGCAGTTTCCCATATTTCGTATCAGTTATCCTGTCTACGGCAAGCACAACCTTGACATCATCGTACGTCCACACAGAGACAGCAAACTTATGTGGAGGTGGTGGGCCTCCTATCCCAGTAAAGTCGATGGTGGACATATCAAGACGATCAACGTACATGAGCTGGTATACACAATTGAAAAAGAAAAATATGTCAGTTGCCATCATGCTATGTTGAAAAAGAAGCTAATGTTGAGTCCTTCAGTCATCAAGTTGAAGGGGAATTGGAGGGAAAAGATTTGCCATCTATCTGTGTTAGTTGCCATCATGCTGTGCTGGCAGTTGCCATCTTGTTATGCTGGTAGTTGCCACAAGCTCAACATCATGGTTGCCATGCAGATTATATAAACAGAGAGTGGATGTATGAAATGAACACTTTTTTATGTTGTTGAAAAATGCTATTGCCTTGTAGGCAGCAACCACAGATGCCATGGATCAAACAGAAGTCACTTTCATATGTAAACAATTCACATAAACAATGAAAAAGAAAAGGTTGCCATGCATGATCTTGTACGGTTCACACTTATAAACAACTGCCATGTTGATTTGGGGAAGCATTCAACCGTGGTAAGAGTATTTGCAAAAGAGTATGAAAAAAGTACCATCAAGTGCAAGCGACAACCCTTCTGGTACATCTTGTTTGAGAATGCATCATGCAGGAAGTCCGCAATGAATTTACACCAATTCATGTTCTTCACGTCTTTCAGCTTTGCTTGCACAACACAATTCCAGGACAAAAAGTTGCCGCATCAGCATTCAAATGAAAAGGCATCAAAAAACTGACAGTGACTGGCTTCCAGCTGACATCAAAATCAAAAGATTGAATGAAAGAAAGAAGTAGAGAGAGAGAGCATTCACCAGGATGGGGAAGCACTTGTTGCTTGGGCGAAGAGATGTGGTAGGCGCAAAAATAGCTGAGATCAAGTACATGAGGAGCTTCATCTTAAAAACCTCGCCATGGGTTTTCATGCCCTCCAGCGAAGTTGCCAGCACAGTCGTATTCGGCATGGATGCCATCCCAGGAAACAAACGGGCGAACAAGGCTTCCTCAATCTTATTGTTCACCTCATCGGGACTTTGATTTCTCCACGGGGCACACCCAAAGTGCATAACACGGATTCCTCATCCAAAGGCAGTCTTCCACGTCCTGGAATCACGAATTCCTTGGAGGTAGGATCATATATCTCACCGAGCCAGTCGCATAGAGGGTTCGCTAGGTTCTTGCCCCGAATATCCATCAGAGCCTGCATCCCCATCTCACCAGCAGCTCCCTTCTACTCATCATTAAATCCCTCGGTCAATATAGTCAGGCGTTCTTGCGAAGCCCTATTGTGATAACGTTTCTTCTTCTGCATGACAGAAAAAGATCATTTGTTGCCATGTTTCAATATCGTGAAAATTTAGTTTCTAACGGAAGATTGCAAACTCAATGTGACATTGAAAACATATGCAGGTGGAAAGTGACCTCGTCACCATCTTTTGTTTGACCAGTTGCGCGATTCTCTTGCGGTAACTCCATGAAGCCATCGTCATTGTCTTGATGGTCGCCATGAGCCATTATGCTAAGGTAAGAACAAAACACATGTTAGGGTGAAATGAAAACACAGCCGACAGATATAGAAAGAAATGCATAAAGTAAATATTCACTTGATATCTATGAGGAACGAAAAATGAAAACTCTAATGGTTGTCCCAAAGGTTAAGCATCTGAAAAGGGCAGTAATTGCCATGTGCTGAACATGCACAAAAAGGTAGAAACATAAATCAAAATGGAAAATCAGTTACAGAAGCATGCCAACTGGATGTGTATGAGTTTCTGAAGGAAGCAGTTGTCAGCTAGCACAATCTACTTGCCATATTGGCTCAATTGAAAGTGGCAAATGAGGCAGATCATAGGAACACTCACCCCCCACCGCCCACCACCCCCTATGATTGTCAACATGAAATGTGGCAACTAACACAATGGCTTCATAAAAATGTACATATCACATCTACTAGGTCCAAGTTGCCATGTTACCACAAGGCACTCCAAATACGGCAGACATATAATGTGGCAACTCACACCCTGGCCTCATATAAAAATGAGTTGCCATGTATGCACAAGCAATGTATTAGGTTCAAGTTGCCATGTTAATGCAAGATACTTCAAAAAGGGCAGACAACTTCCAGTACACAACATGTAATGGGGCAATTCACACCCTGTCCTCATATAAAAAATGAGTTGCCATGTAATACAGTCAAATATGTTCAGATATCACAAGTCAACATGGCAAAACGCAAACTGAGTCTATAGTACAGTGAATTTGCCATTGTCCTGCCTATGGCATGGCAATAGCCATAGTGTGTTCACAAAATTAGTTGCCACATGGAAAGCACAATTGTGGCAACTGACATGGTTGACCAGGAAATCAATTTCCATCAGTGAAGATAGTGGTTGAAAATGTCATGGCTGCCATTATCCTACACTTTGAAAATGCACCTAACTAGATCTAGGGTTCATTCGCAACTATCATACCATGAAACTTAACAACAAAAAACTCCCTAAACTGATGGCCATAGATTTTCGAGGCAAAACATAACTAACATCTAGAAAAATCACCCACTCAATCGCAAGGCAAAACTCGGATGTGGCTGCGGACAGACCGAGCCACACCGGCATAATAGCCACCGCGGCGACGACGAAACTGCGCAATGCCACCCTAAAACGGCAAGCACGAGACTCCACCACCGACGAGGACATCTGAGCACCGCGAATCCGCTGGAATCTCGAGGAAAATCGAGTGGAAATTGACCACAGAGGGAGGGGCGGAAATCGCGGGCAGGAAATGTGAGCGTGGGATGGAGCATTACCTTCAATCTGCGGCTCTTCGATGACAACGCTCCGTTCCGGTGAGCCCCACCAACGGCCGCGAATGCGGTTGACTCTTCTGCCGCCGCCGCCGCTGGGGGAGTCCTGGATTAAGGGTCCTCGGGCGTCCGACCTATTATCTGTGGGTCGGACTGATGGGCTGTGAAGATATGAATACTAAAGACTACACCCATGTCTGGATAGGACTCTCCTTGGCGTGGAAGGCAAGCTTGGTGAACAACTATGAAGATTCCATATTATGTAACCGACTCTATGTAACCCTAGATCCCCCCGGTGTCTATATAAACCAGAGGACTTAGTCCGGATAGGGGATACTCAATACCTTAGTCATACAGGCTAAACTTCTAGGGTTTAGCCATTACGATCTCGTGGTAGATCAACTCTTGTAATACTAATACCCATCAATATCAATCAAGCAGGACGTAGGGTGTTACCTCCATCAAGAGGGCCCGAACCTGGGTAAAACTTCGTGTCCCCTGTCTCCTGTTACCATCAACCTTAGACGTACAGTTTGGGACCCCCTACCCGAGATCCACCGGTTTTGACACCGACATTGATGCTTTCATTGAGAGTTCCTCTGTGTTGTCGCTGAAAGGTTTGATGGCCCCTTCAATCGCCAATAATGGCGCTGTCTGCGGAGAAACTTTCCTCCCCGGACAGATCTTTGTGTTCGGCGGCTTCGCACTGCGGGCCAACTCGTTTGGCCATCTGGAGTAGATCGAAAGCTACGCCCCTGGCCATCAGGTCAGATTCGGGAGCTTGAACTACGTTGCGGACATCCGAGGAGACTTAAATATGTCATCGAGCCGCATCCAGGAGATTGCTCCTATAACCGCTCTGGCCCTAGGGCCGGAGCAGGCCGCGCCATTTAGAGATGGGAGGATTAACCCCACCACAGAGGCTGCAGATTCCATGGTGTTGGAGCCGCACATGGACCTGGTCTCACTCGATGCCTATGCCACCGGAACACCGGACTTGTCTCCGGCTATAGGTTCCGAACCACGCGAGCCCGCGGACGCCGAGCTTGATCATTTATCGATCTTCGAATTCAGCACCGCAGACATCTTCCAGCACTCGCCTGTGGGCGATGTGCTAAACTCGTTAAAAAGTCTGTCCTTAGCGGAGGACTCTCAGCTGAACTATATCCGGCTCGAACTAGGGGCTGACGATGGAGAATTTTGCTTCCCACCCGCCACCCATTTTATAGCCACGGTCGAGGATTTAACCGACGAACTTGATTACGACTCCGAGGACATCGACGGTATGGACGACGATGCCGAAAAAGAAGAAGACCAGAACCCGCCGTTCACCGGACGCTGGAAAACCACTTCCTCGTATGACGTATACATGGTGGATGCACCAAAGGAAAACATCGGCGACGACAAGGAAGACCCAGTTGAGGATAAACCTTCCAAAATATAGTCCAAGCACCAGCGTCAGCGGCGCCGCTCTAAGTTAGGCCGCAGTAAAGACAACAACACCGGCACAGGAGAGGATGACATTCCGGAAGGTGCCGAAGACAACGAAGACCCCGTCGACACAACAAACAAACAAGATGAACGGGAAGATGCGCAGGTTAGCCCTGTTAAGCAGGCCACACACAAAGATTCATAGGACGACAATTACCTTCTGCTCTCCGAGGATGAGGTGAGCCTTGGCACCGAGGATTTCATCGTGCCCGAGGAACCTCTTGAGCAGGAGCGCTTCAAGCGCCAGCTAATAGCCACTGCAAGGTGCCTGAAAAAGAAGCAGCAGCAGCTTCAAGCTGACCAGGATCTGCTCAATGATAAATGGACTAATGTCCTAGCAGCCGAAGAATACGGCCTCAAGCGCCCAACCAAAAGCTACCCAAAGCGTAAATTGCTACCTCAGTTCGACGAGGAGGCGCCGGAGTATATACCACCATCGTACAATGCAGCTTACCGGCCACCGTGTGGCCGGGACAAAACGGCAACCCATGCCGAACACCAGCCTGCCCCGCCTCATCATTCAGGCAAACGTAAATTCGCCCACGGCCATACATATAACCTCCGGCAGAACCTGAACAATAAAGCATGACCTACTAGATCAATCTACGGATCGCGAGGACGCATCTTGACACGTGACAACGGCAACCTATTCGGACGTGACAAACCCAGTCATGCGCAGGCCGAACACCGTAGATAGACTTCATCAGAGCTGCGTCATGATACGACCCGATATAGAGGCCCCGCACACCCTCATTGCTTCACTGATGAGGTCCTGGATCACGAATTCCCCGAAGGATTCAAGCCCGTGAACATAGAATCATACGATGGGACCACAGACCCCATGGTGTGGATCGAAGACTTCATTCTCCACATCCATATGGCACGCGGAGATGACCTCCACGCCATCAAATACCTCCCTCTCAAACTCAAGGGGCCAGCTCGGCATTGGCTAAACAGTCTGCCTGACAATTCCATTGGCAGTTGGGAGGACTTGGAAGAGGCTTTCCTCGATAACTTCCAAGGTACATATGTTCGACCTCCGGACACTGATGACTTAAGCCATATAGTCCAGCAGCCCGAAGAGTCCGTCGGGAAATTCTGGACAAGGTTCCAAAGTAAAAAAGAACCAAATTGTTGACTGTCCGGACGCTGAAGCTCTAGCAGCTTTCAAACATAGCATCCGTGACGAATGGCTCGCTCGCCACCTCGGCCAAGAAAAGCCAAAATCCATGGCGGCCCTCACGGCACTAATGACCCGCTTTTGTGCGGGCGAGGACAGTTGGTTGGCCCGTAGCAAAAACAATGGAAGCGACACTGGCACCCCTGAAGTTAAAAATAACAAAGACAAGTCTCGACGCAATAGATACAAGCGCCGAAATAGCGGTGACAACATCGAGGATACGGCGGTCAACGCCGGATTCAGTGGCTCTAAGTCCGGTCAGCAGAAGAAGCCGTTCCAAAAGAGCAATTCGGGCCCATCCAGCTTTCCCCATACTTTCCATGCCAGATTCATGGCACCACCGACAAGCCTCCTAATCATACAAATAGAGAGTGCTGGATTTTCAAATAGACCGGCAAATTAAATGCCGAGAACAGGGAAAAAGGATCGCAAAGCGAGGACGACGACGAAGAGCCACGGCAGCCGAACACAGGGGGACAGAAGAAGTTTCCCCCTCAGGTCAAAACAGTGAACATGATATATGCCACCCACATCCCCAAGAGGGAGCGCAAGCGTGCGCTTAGGGACGTCTACGCGATACATCCAGTCTCCCCAAAATTCAACCAATGGTCGTTGTGCCCGATCACTTTCGATCGTCGGGACCACCCGACCAGTATCCATCATGGGGGCTCAGCCGCACTAGTCTTAGACCCAATAATTGATGGGTTTCACCTGACTCGTGTCCTTATGGACGATGGTAGCAGCCTCAATCTGCTCTATCAGGATACAACGCGGAAAATGGGCATTAACCCATCAGGGATCAAGCCTACAAGGACTACCTTTAAAGGAGTCATATCAGGTGTAGAGGCCCATTGTACGGGCTTAATCACATTAGAGGTTGTCTTCGGATCTCCAGACAACTTCCGAAGTGAGGAGTTAATCTTCAATATCGTCCCATTCTGGAGTGGCTATCATGCACTGCTCGGACGAACTGCGTTTGCTCGATTCAACGCAGTGCCACACTATGCTTATCTCAAGCTCAAGATGCCCGGTCCACGTGGCGTTATAACAGTCAATGGCAATACGAAACGCTCTCTCCGTACAGAAGAGCACACAGCTGCCCTAGCAGCAGAAGTACAAAGCGGCCCTCTCAAGCAGACCCTTCATTCGGCTGACGAGCCCGCGGACATCCTTAAGAGGGTCCAAACTACTCTGGAGCAGGAGAGCTCGGCTCGTCAGGAGCTCGACTAGCAATCCGGCCTCCGTCTCAGTCCCAATCAAGTGGTGGCATTCGTGCCGCGCGTACATAACTACGCACTTAAAATTCCATGGGCATTGATGGAGGCACATACAACTTGTGATCCATGGCACGGCTCAACCGACATCGGATACACACATTCTTTCACTTTTACTTGTTTTCCTTTTAGGTCTCAATCCCACAGGCCCCATCGGGGGGTCTGGTCATCGGTCCTCTTAGGATAAATACACCAAGACGACGAGAAGCGTGGACATATGGGGAACTTGTTAGGTGATTCCGTTAACGATAACTCTACCTATTTTCCAGGACCCATATGCAGCTCTCCCCTGGTTTTGGCATGTTAAATAGCCTATTGCTTATTGCACTATTTGTATCAATGCGCCTTGATGTACTAATTACATTACAATGAAAACAGTGTGTAGGTGGAGCTTTAGGACCCCAACTTTTTACCTTTAAGTCTTTTATATTTTCTTTCTCTCTTTTCTTTTTCAGATTCCCTGTGGATAACCCCATCAGGTAGCACCCGTACACTTTGGTACGTTTGACGTTTGCCAGGGGCTTTATAGCACCTTACACTATTGCAACAAAAGTCCGAACACTTTCTATAAGTATAGTTCGGCACCCCGAATTTAGCATTATATGCATTGGCTCTGAATCATGTCTTTGGTCAATAGTTGGGTTGCCCGGCTCCTGTGCTTGCTACCCTACGTTCCGCTACATCGGCTAGGGTAGTAAAGGGAGAACTACTGCGATTGTGTCCTGCTCTAAACCGGATGAGGACCTCAGTAGAGAAAGCCGAAAATTGACTGTCATGATGCGGCGAGAGCTGGTCGGATGTTCGGAGGTCTCAAATCGTTGGAGATTTTTCCGCACTTCGCGAAGGATCGGTACTTCCCGATCAGACGGTAACAGCACTCTGGTTCGTATACCAGGGGCTGCGCCTATGTTTTATTATAAAACTCCTATGGCTAAGTGAGGGCGTTCAAGCCGTATAGTCTGGTTGCCTGGTTCGTTGCGCTAAACAACTCCTTCAAGGACCATATAATTGGATCAAGATTGTTTAGATTCCATCCCGAACACCTCTGTACTACCTACGAGGGCTGAAGCCGACGACTGGTTAACCCTCAGATTTCATACAACACGGCCGCACATGAGAAAACAATCAAAACATAATAAAAAATATATATTACAAGGCGGATTTGTTCATACAAGGCAAAACATGGATGTATTCATTCAAGAATAACGTCCTGCCCGCACTGCGTTGCTACAAGTCGAGATCCCTCCAGGACATCCCCAAAATATCGCTCGGGTGTGCAGTGCTCCTTGCCCTCCGGCGGCCCCCTAGCCACCTCGACGGCATCCATCTTCGCCCACCACATCTTGCAACGAGCGAAGGCCATGCGGGCACCCTCGATGCAGACTGATCGCTTGACGATGTCTAGCCACGGACAAGCCTCCACCACCCTCTTCACAAGGCTGAAATAACTACTAGGTATAGCTTCGGCCAGCCATAATTGGATTATGAAATCCTTCATGGCCAGTTCGGCCACCCTATGCAGCTCGACCAACTGCTTCAGTTGATCGGAAAAGGCCACCAGATGTTCTGGCACAACATACTGCGACCAGAACAGCTTCTCCGAAGAATCCCCTTCCCTAGCTTGGAAGAACTCTGCAGCATCGGATACACTGCGCGGTAGATCCACAAAAGCCCCTGGGCAACTCCGAATCCGGGTTAGTGTAAGGTACTTCCTCTCCACATACTTGCTTTGCATGTTAAATGCCTTACCCACTGCGATCTTCGTCGCCTCCTGGATCTCTTGGAGAGCGTCCCGGGCCTCATTCCGTGCGGCCTCTGAGCTCTGACGAGCCTTGGTAAGTTTGGCCTCTCAAGCCGACGCCTCGTGCCCCAAAGCTTCACACTTCTTCACCACGTCTTGGAGGTCCTGCATGACCTCCCCGACCCGAGCCTTGAGCTTCTTACGGGCGGCTTGCTGTTGGACCACCTTACCCTCGGCTTCGGCCAGGGCCTTTCTCAGGGCCCCGACCTCGGTCGCCGCTTCTGTACAAATCATGGCATTTTGGTCATCGCATACAATTTTCTTCTTTTCAAATATAAAACAGGTTATCGCTTACCTTGTTTCTCCTGGAGCTGCCTCTTTGCTTGGCCCAGCTCCTCCTCAGCCTCCGCCAGTTTCTGCTTCAGTCCAGATACTTAGGCAGTATGCGAGGTGATACGTCTCCAACGTATCTATAATTTTTGATTGCTCCATGCTATATTATCTACTGTTTTGGACTATATTGGGCTTTATTTTCCACTTTTATATTATTTTTGGGACAAACCTATTAACCGGAGGCCCAGCCCAGAATTGTTGTTTTTTTACCTATTTCAGTGTTTCGGATAAACGGAATAAAATCTTCGGGAACGTGATTTTCTCACCGGACGTGATCTAGGAGACTTGGACCCTGCTCCAAGGAACAAAAGAGGCGGTCACGAGGGTGGGGGGCGCGCCCCCCTAGGGCACGCCCCCTGCCTCGTGGGCCCCTTGTTGCTCCTCTGGCGTACTTCTTCCTCCTATTTATACACACGTACCCCCAAACGATCAGAAGAGGAGCCAAAAACCTAATTCCACCGCCGCAATTTTCAGTATCCACGAGATCCCATCTTGGGGCCTGTTCCGGAGCTCCGCCGGAAGAGGGCCGTCATCACAGAGGGCTTCTACATCATCATAGACTCTCCGATGAAGTGTGAGTAGTTTACCTCAGACCTTCGGGTCCATAGTTAGTAGCTAGATGGCTTCTTCTCTCTCTTTGAATCTCAATACAAAGTTCCCCCCCTCTCTTGTGGAGATCTATTCGATGTAATCATCTTTTTGCGGTGTGTTTGTTGAGACCGATGAATTGTGGGTTTATGATCAAGTCTGTCTATGAATAATATTTGAATCTTCTCTAAATTCTTTTATGTATGATTGGTTATCTTTGCAAGTCTCTTCGAATTATCTGTTTGGTTTAGCCAACTAGATTGGTAGTTCTTGACATGGGCGAAGTGCTTAGCTTTGGGTTCGATCTTGCGATGTCCTTACACAGTGACAGAAGGGGCAGCAAGGCACGTATTGTATCGTTGCCATCGAGGATAACAAGATGGGGTTTATTTCATATTGCATGAATTTATCTCTCTACATCATGTCATCTTGCTTAAGGTGTTACTCTGTTTTTAACTTAATACTCTAGATGCATGCTGGATAGCGGTCGATGAGTGGAGTAATAGTAGTAGATGCAGAATCATTTCGATCTACTTGTCACGGACGTGATGCCTATATACATGATCATGCCTAGATATTCTCATAACTATGCTCAATTCTGTCAATTGCTCAACAGTAATTTGTTCACCCACCATTGAATACTTATGCTCTTGAGAGAGGCCACTAGTGAAACCTATGGCCCCCGGGTCTATTCTCATCATATCAATCTCCATTACTTTAATCTTGCTTTGCTTTTTTACTTTGCCTTTACTTTTTACTTTGCATCTTTATACCAAAAATACCAAAAATATTATATCTATCAGATCTCACTCTCGTAAGTGACCGTGAAGGGCTTGACAACCCCTAATCGCGTTGGTTGCGAGTAGCTATCGCTTTGTGTAGGTACGAGGGATTTGAGCGTAGGCTCCTACTGGATTGATACCTTGGTTCTCAAAAACCGAGGGAAATACTTACGCTACTCTGCTGCATCATCCCTTCCTCTTCGGGGAAAACCAACGCAAGCTCAAGACGTAGCAACAAGGATTTCTGGCGCCGTTGCCGGGGAGTCTGCGGAAAAAGTCAACATACCAAGTACCCATCACAATCCCTATCTCTCCCATTACATTATTTGCCATTTGCCTCTTGTTTTCCTCTCCCCCCAATTCACCCTTGCCGTTTTATTTGCCCTCTCTCTCCCTATCCTCCCTCTCTATTTGCCTCCTTTTGCCTGTTTCTTGTTTGCTCGTATGGTTGGAATAGTTGTTTATTTATTACTAAACAGAGAAGCTAAGATCTATGGATCCTCATCCACTTGCCAATCTTTTTAAGGGATCCAATTATGATGAACCAATTCCTAGTGATTTGGATGCACTAGATTATCTTTATAAGGTTTTGACTGAAATCCGTAAAGTGACTCACGATAGATCTTTGAATAAAAAGCATGATTGCAATGATTCTATTATAAATTCTTTTGATGTCAATTGTGCTAATAAGATGCAAAACCCTAAGCTTGGGGATGCTAGTTTTGCTATGTCTACTACTTGTTGCAATGATCATGATTGGGGTGATTCTTCTTATGCTCTTGAAAATTTATTTAAGCCCCATGATGAATATGAGATTGATAATATTGTTTGCAATATTATTGAAAGTGGGTTTGGAAGAGTGCCAACTTTAGATCCCACATATTTGGAGAATGTTCAATCTTATGAAAATCTTGATAAAAGTGGGTTTGGAGAAGTCATGACTTTAGTTAATGTTAATCCCACTATTTTGGAAGAGTGTCAACTTTGCATGCATGTGGATCATGTTGAAAATATTTTATGTGATAGCTACTTTGTTGAATTTTCTTATGATCCTACATGTAATTACTATGAGAGAGGAAAATATGGTTGTAGAAATCTTCATGTAATTAAATTACCTCTCGTTATGTTGAGATTGCTATTGTTTCTTTCCGCTTCCTTGCATATGCTAGTTTTTGCTTGCCTTGACAATTTGTTTGCCTATAAGATGCCTATGCATAGGAAGTATGTTAGACTTAGATGTGTTTGTCACATGTTTTATGATGCCCTCTTTGTGCTTCAATTCTTGTCTTTCATGTGAGCATCATTAAAATTATCAATGGCTAGCTAAGAAGGCTTTAAAGAAAAGCGCTTATTGGGAGACAACCCAATATTTTCCTTGCTGTTATTTAATAAATAAATTATTTAGACTCTGTTTTGGTTGTGTTTTTTGTGTTTAATTAGTGTTTGTGCCAAGTAGAACCGTTGGGAAGACTTGGGGAAAGTCTTGTTGAACTTGCTGTAAAAAACAGAAACTTTAGCGCTCACGAGAACTGCTGTCATTTTTATTTTAAGAGTGATATTTAGTTAATTATTTTGGAAGATGATTAATATATAAATTCCTCACGTACAGCATTTTATTTTAGAATTTTTGGGGTTCCAGATCTTGCGCTAGCTACAGATTACTACAGACTGTTCTGTTTTTGACAGATTCTGTTTTTCGTGTGTTGTTTGCTTATTTTGATGAATCTATGGCTAGTAAAATAGTTTATAATCCATAGAGAAATTGGAATACAGTAGGTTTAACACCAATATAAATAAAGAATGAGTTCATTACAGTACCTTGAAGTGGTCTTTTTTTTTCTTTCGCTAACGGAGCTCACGAGTTTTCTATTTTGAGTTTTGTGTTGTGAAGTTTTCAAGTTTTGGGTGAATTCTTTTGATGGATCATGGAACAAGGAGTGGAAAGAGCCTAAGCTTGGGGATGCCCATGGCACCCCCAAGATAATCCAAGGACACCAAGAAGTCAAGGATTGGGGATGCCCCGGAAGGCATCCCCTCTTTCGTCCACTTCCATCGGTAATTTACTTGGAACTATATTTTTATTCACCAACATGATATGTGTTTTGCTTGGAGCGTCTTGTATTATTTGTGTCTTTGTGTCTTAGTATGCCACAATCATCCTTGCTGTGCACACCTTTTGAGAGAGCCATACATGAATTAAAATTTGATAGAATACTCTATGTGCTTCACTTATATCTTTTGAGCTTTATAATTTTGCTCTATGTGCTTCACTTATATCTTTTGAGCTAAGTAGTTTTGCTCTATGTGCTTCACTTATATCTTTTGAGCCAGATAGTTTTGCTCTATGTGCTTCACTTAGATCTTTTAGAGCACGGTGGTGGATTCGTTTTAAAGAAACTATTGGTCTCTCATGCTTCACTTAAATTATTTTGAGAGTCTCTTAATAGCATGGTAACTTGCTTAATAATAATATGCTTGGTATTCAAGATTTGTGGAACTTTCTTTTGAGTGTGTTGAATACTAAGAAAAGATTGAAGCATGATAATTGTTTTGAGATATGGAGGTGATAATATTAAAGTTATGCTAGTTGAGTAGTTGTGAACTTAAAGAATACTTGTGTTAAGGTTTGTGATTCCCGTAGCATGCACGTATGGTGAACCGTTATGTGATGAAGTCGAAGCATGATTTATTTATTGATTGTCTTCCTTATGAGTGGCGCTCGGGGACGAGCGATGGTCTTTTCCTACCAATCTATCCCCCTAGGAGCATGCGCGTAATACTTTGCTTTGATAACTTCTAGATTTTTGCAATAAGTATATGATTTCTTTATGACTAATGTTGAGTCCATGGATTATACGCACTCTCACCCTTGCACCTTTGCTAGCCTCTCTAATACCGCGCACCTTTCGCCGGTATCATACACCTACCATATACCTTCCTCAAAACAGCCACCATACCTACCTATTATGGCATTTCCATAGCCATTCTGAGATATATTGTCATGCAACTTTTCACCGTTCCGTTCATGACACACTCCATCATTGTCATATTGCATATCCCGGTACACCGCCGGATGCATTCACATAGAGTCATATTTTGATCTAAGTATCGATTTGTAATTGTTGAGTTATAAGAAAAATAAAAGTGTGATCATCATCATTATTAGAGCATTGTCCCAGTGAGGAAAGAATGATGGAGACTATGATTCCCCCATAAGTCGGGATGAGACTCCGGACGGAAAATAAATAAAAAAAGAGGCCAAAGAAGCCCAAATAAAAAGAGGCCAAAAAAGAAGAGAAAAGGCCCAAACAAAAAAAATATAAAAAAATGATGAGAGAAAAAGAGAGAAGGGACAATGTTACTATCCTTTTACCACACTTGTGCTTCAAAGTAGCACCATGATCTTCATAATAGAGAGTCTCTCATGTTATCACTTTCATATACTAGTGGGAATTTTTCATTATAGAACTTGGCTTGTATATTCCAATGATGGGCTTCCTCAAAAATTGCCCTAGGTCTTCATGAGCAAGCAAGTTGGATGCACAGCCACTTAGTTTCTTTTTGAGCTTTCATATAGTTATAGCTCTAGTGCATCTGTTGCATGGCAATCCCTACTCACTCACATTGATATCTATTGATGGGCATCTCCATAGCCCGTTGATACGCCTAGTTGATGTGAGACCATCTTCTCCTTTTTGTCTTCTCCACAACCACCATTCTATTCCACCTATAGTGCTATATCCATGGCTCACGCTCATGTATTGCGTGAAGATTGAAAAAGTTTTGAAACAGTTAGAGTATGAAACAATTGCTTGGCTTGTCATCGGGGGTGGAGCATAGCCAGACTATATGATTTTGTGTGGTGAAGATGGAGCATAGCCAGACTATATGATTTTGTAGGGATAACTTTCTTTGGCCATGTTATTTTGAGAAGACATAATTGCTTTATTAGTATGCTTGAAGTATTATTATTTTATGTCAATATAAACTTTTGTCTTGAATCTTTCTAATCTGAATATTCATACCACAATTAAGAAGATTTACATTGAAATTATGCCAAGTAGCACTCCACATCAAAAATTCTCTTTTTATCATTTACCTACTCGAGGACGAGCATGAATTAAGCTTGGGGATGCCTGATACGTCCCCAACGTATCTATAATTTTTGATTGCTCCATGCTATATTATCTACTGTTTTGGACTATATTGGGCTTTATTTTCCACTTTTATATTATTTTTGGGACTAACCTATTAACCGGAGGCCTAGCCCAGAATTGTTGTTTTTTGCCTATTTTAGTGTTTCGGATAAACGGAATATCAAACGGAGTGCAAACGGAATAAAATCTTCGGGAACGTGATTTTCTCACCGAACGTGATCCAAGAGACTTGGACCCTGCTCCAAGGAACAAAAGAGGCGGTCACGAGGGTGGGGGGCGCACCCCCTACCTCGTGGGCCCCTCGTTGCTCCTCCGGCGTACTTCTTCCTCCTATATATACACACATACCCCCAAACGATCAGAAGAGGAGCCAAAAACCTAATTCCACCGCCGCAACTTTCTGTATCCACGAGATCCCATCTTGGGGCTTGTTCCGGAGCTCCGCCGGAAGAGGGCCGTCATCACGAAGGGCTTCTACATCATCATAGCCTCTCCGATGAAGTGTGAGTAGTTTACCTCAGACCTTTGGGTCCATAGTTAGTAGTTAGATGGCTTCTTCTCTCTCTCTGAATGTCAATACAAAGTTCTCCCCCTCTCTTGCGGAGATCTATTCGATGTAATCTTCTTTTTGCGGTGTGTTTGTTGAGACCGATGAATTGTGGGTTTATGATCAAGTCTATCTATGAATAATATTTGAATCTTCTCTGAATTCTTTTATGTATGATTGGTCATCTTTGCAAGTCTCTTCGAATTATCCGTTTGGTTTGGCCAACTAGATTTGTAGTTCTTGCCATGGGAGAAGTGCTTAGCTTTGGGTTCGATCTTGCGGTGTCCTTACCCAGTGACAGAAGGGGCAGCAAGGCACGTATTGTATCATTGCCATCGAGGATAACAAGATGGGGTTTATTTCATATTGCATGAATTTATCTCTCTACATCATGTCATCTTGCTTAAGGCATTACTCTGTTTTTAACTTAATACTCTAGATGCATGCTGGATAGCGGTCGATGAGTGGAGTAATAGTAGTAGATGCAGAATCGTTTCGATCTACTTGTCACGGACGTGATGCCTATATACATGATCATGCCTAGATATTCTCATAACTATGCTCAATTCTGTCAATTGCTCAACAGTAATTTGTTCACCCACCGTAGAATACTTATGCTCTTGAGAGAAGCCACTAGTGAAACCTATGGCCACAGGTCTATTCTCATCATATCAATCTCCATTACTTTAATCTTGCTTTGCTTTTTTACTTTGCCTTTATTTTTTACTTTGCATCTTTATACCAAAAATACCAAAAATATTATTTCTATCAGATCTCACTCTCGTAAGTGACCGTGAAGGGCTTGACAACCCCTAATCGCGTTGGTTGCGAGTAGCTATCGCTTTGTGCAGGTACGAGGGACTTGAGCGTAGACTCCTACTGGATTGATACCTTGGTTCTCAAAAACTGAGGGAAATACTTACGCTACTCTGCTGCATCATCCCTTCCTCTTCGGGGAAAACCAACGCAAGCTCAAGACGTAGCATGAGGCCGCGACTAGGAACGATGCCTGCATTTCAGAAAAATTAAGTTAGTTTCCTGTTAAAACGAGATTGATCCTCTGTTCGGCTTTTTCTTTACAAACACCAGACAATGTCTCAAGGGCTACTAGTCTACACTAGGATTTTCTCCTTGTTCGGTGTCTCTTACCTCAAAACCTGTCAGCAAGCTGCTGCAGGCTTCGGTTAATCCGCTCTTGGCGGACTGAACCTTTTCAATCACCACGCCCATAAGGGCACGATGCTCATCCATAATGGAAGCGCCTCGTAGCACCTCCAGCAGGTTATCCAGTGCCCCTGGTTGGACAGGGGTCACCGGCGGAACAAGCATCCCCCTTCTTTCGAAGGAGGGTGCATGCTGGATTCCGGAGCCGCCTCGGTCTCCGAAATTGAGTCCGATTGAGGGCCAAACTGTGTACGGCCCTCCCTGGCAGTCTCTTTGGGGATTGAGTCCCCTTGGTGTCCGGTGACGGGGTTTCGCCTTTGGGCACCTCCTGAGCCTCTCCCCCGCTGGAGACAGTCCTTCAGGACAGCACCTCCGCATCCTCCTTGGTCTTGGGGGAGTGTGCGTCCGGCAGGGAGTCGCTGGCCATCGCCTTGGAATCTAGCGAGCCTCCTGACGAGGATCGTTGGGAGCTTTTGTGGGCCGGACTACAATAAAATTTACCAATCGTTTCAATATAATGAGGAGGAGAGACTTTATAGGCGGACAAGGTGTTAGTACTTACGATGCGGCCCGAGGCTTAGCGCGGGGGCGTCTCTCCGGACTGTCATCAACGTCCCATGCGGAGTTACCCGTTAGGGAGCCATTCTCCTTTTTGGGCGCCTCCTCCTCCAGAGTTGTGGAGGCCGCTCTCTTCTTCCTCCCCCCGTCGGGGGGAGACTCGCTCTCCTCCTCCTCCACATCCGCATTGTCTTCGGCGGTGAGGGAATGGGCCTTGTCTTCGGACGCCGCGTCCGAAGTGCCCTTGCGGCGGGGGCCACTCCGGACCCCCTTGGCCTTTCTTGTGGCCTTCTTCTCTGGTGCCTTGTAAGGCACCGGCTCCAGCATCTTTGCTAAACACGGAGTGACTGGCTCTTCGGGCAGGGGAGCCGGACACCGAATCTTCTTCGCCCGCTTCAACTAGTACTGAAAAAGCAATGGTAATGAAAGCATTAGATATCACCTTTGAAACAAGCAAGTAAGGGATGTGTTAAAAATAACATACCTCATTGGGGAGGTGATTTATGTTGTGGCCACAATCCGAATTGGTGGCTGGCGGTATCTCGTTGCCCTTGAAAAGCAACTTCCAGGCATCTTCATGAGTCGTTTCGAAGAGCCTCACCAAGGTATGGTGTTTCTTCGGGTTGAAGTCCCATAGAGGACGGCTTCGGCTCTGGCAGGGGAGGATCTAGCGCACCAGCATCACTTGGATTATGTCGACGAGCTTGATATCCCTATCGATCATGCTTTGGATGCGCGTTTGAAGCGCAATCAGCTCGTCCGACGAACACCAGTTTGGGCTCTTCTCGACCCAAGAGGTGAGCCGCATGGGAGCGCCGGAGTTGAATTCGGCAGCTGCGGCCTAGGTGGCGTCGCGGGGTTCGGTGATGTAGAACCATATCTTCTGCCATTCCTTGACAGATTCCACGAATGTGCCTTTTGGCCAAGAAACATTGGTGAGCTTGCTCACCATTGCGCCCCTGCACTCTGCATGTTGTCCGTCCACCACCTTGGGATTCACGTTGAAGGTTTTCAGCCATAACCCGAAGTGGGGGTGGATGCGGAGGAAAGCCTCGCACACGATGATGAATGCCGAGATATAGAGGAAGGAGTTCGGGGATAGATCGTGGAAATCTATCCCATAGTAGAACATAATCCCACGGACGAAGGGGTGGAGTGGAAACCCTAGCCCGCGGAGGAAGTGGGGGATGAACACTACCCTCTCGTTGGGCTTCGGTGTGGGGATGATCTGTCCCCGAGCTGGAAGATGGTGGGCGGTTTCCTTCGCCAGATACCCGGCCGCCTGAAGCTCGGTGACGTTCTCCCCCTTAACGGAGGACGCCATCCACTTGCCTTGACCTCCGGATCCAGGCATGGTTGAGTGCTTTCTCGAGACAAGGGGAATGAGAACTTGGGCGCTGGAGCTCAAGGACGGAGAGGCAGGAGAAAAGCGTGGGGGAAGAAGGAGGAATCTTATCTCCTTATAAGGGCAGTGAATATCGAACGCCCCCCCCCCCGATTCGCCTTAAAATTCGCCTTCTCCCAAGGGTTGTGTACACGACACGGTTGGGTTACCCACACCCGTATTGATGAGAATCCCGTGATAAGGGGACACGATCTCTGCTTTGACAAGACGTGCCAATGACAATCGCGTCTCGAAACGCGGGGCAAAAAACGGTTCGAAATTATGACTGGACAGGCGTGATGTCACATTACTAAAGTTGTCAGCAGATGGGACTCATGTGTTATTATATTCTCTCTATAGTTGTGTGCGGTGTGTTTTACAGGTCCAGACACGTTTGTTTCATTCGAAGACTATTTTTTGGAGTTCGGAAGGAGGAACCCGCCTTGCAATGCCGAAGACAGCACTATGCGCTGGATACCTTGTCATTGAAGCCAGGTTCAGGGGCTACTAAGGGAGTCCTAGACTAAGGGGTCCTTGGGCGTCCGGCCTGTTATCTGTGGGCCGGACTGATGGGGTGTGAAGATATGAAGACCGAAGACTACACCCGTGTCTAGATAGGACTCTCCTTGGCGTGGAAGGCAAGCTTGGCGAACAACTATGAAGATTCCATATTATGTAACCGACTCTATGTAACCCTAGATCCCCCCGCCCCCGGTGTCTATATAAACCGGAGGACTTAGTCCGGATAGGGGATACTCAATACCTTAGTCATACATGCTAAACTTCTAGGGATTAGCCATTACGATCTCGTGGTAGATCAACTCTTGTAATACTCATACCCATCAATATCAATCAAGCAGGACGTAGGGTGTTACCTCCATCAAGAGGGCCTGAACCTGGGTAAAACTTTGTGTCCCCTTTCTCCTGTTACCATCAACCTTAGATGTACAGTTCGAGACCCCCTACCCGAGATCCGCCGGTTTTGACACCGACAGTCGCCTTCTCCTCTCGGTTTCTCCTCAATCGAATGCAACTGGTCTCGATGGTGGGTTTGGGGAGTAATGAATGGGGAGGGGAGTAAATGAACCGCGAGGGGGTGGGGGAGTGGCGAGACGTGAGGGGCGGCAACCGCAATCGGGCTTGGCGTGCGGGCGCGACGGCAGTTCCACCGCACGCCTCGACTGGCAACTGTTGACCTCAGAGAGAAAACATGCGTGCAGACGAACTCCCTTACACACCACACACACAACTTATCCTACATGGCACACAAAATCAGCCTTTTCGTGCCAAGATTCGTGCAAAAGGCACTGGACGATGATCGAGGCATCTGGGCGAGTTGGGGTGACGCCCACACGTGTTGGCATTAGTGTTTTCGTAAAAAAGCTGACTACTTTAGTTTTTTTGAGACAATTCGCAAAGCTTTATTACGTCGTCACCAGTTGAACCAGGATGAAAGAGAGGTTCCCGGGGTGACCTAACCACACATGGCGCCCCCTAGTTTCAAAGCATGCTTTGCTAAATTATGAGCCTCCACATTGGAGCTCCTAAACTCATGAACGAAATTACAAGAATTAAATCTACTAGAGTAGTCTATGATTTCATGCACGATCGCTCCGTATTCTGCTCTGTTCTTCTGCTTTATACTATCTATCACCTCCTTGCAATTGGAGGCTAAGTGGATCGACTGAAGTTGGAGATCTTCCGACAGTGCCAACGCCTCCCTCACCGCCAAAGCTTCTAAGGTTGAGGGTTGGTGATCGCTGTGAAGCCCAGCATTGACGCCCCCAAGAATGCTCCCGACTCATCTCTGGCTATTGCGGCAATGGTTCCAACCCCTCGCCTTTCTGCAACTGCTGCATCCACATTGATCTTCGACATATTGTGTGGGGGCTTCAGCCATTGCTTCGGTCTCTGTGTATGGCCGTTCGTCGTCGGCAAAACCTTTGTCTGGGTCTAGAACTCGGCAATATATCGCTGAATGAATAGATGTGTAGACAAAGGAGATTGGTGGATATCCTCATAGACTGCTTTCCGCTTTGCACTCCATACAGCCCATAGTGTGACTGCCATCAACATAAATTGCTCCGAGCTCAGTGCTTCATTCAGGGCGAACAGCCACTGTCGCGGATCGTCATTGTTGTGTTGGCACAATTTCTGCACTAAGTCCTCATCTGATAGAGCCCAAATACAATGGGCGTTAGTGCAATCCAACATCGTATGTCGCCAAGAGACCCGGGCGCCACAAAGCTTGCATGCTTCGGAAACGCTCATATTTCTGTGCACAAGAACATCTGCTGTCGGGATCGAACTTCTTGTCAGTCTCCATAGAAAGAACTTGATCTTTGGTGGTAGCTTAACTGCCCATAGCGACGACCACGAACTGTTGTCATGTCCAGCCCCCGAGGTTCCGTCCTCTTCACCTATCCAAGATTCTCTCACGTTCTTTGTATGCATAATAAGCATGTACACCGATCTGACTGAAAAGCCCCCCTTCTTCTCAGTGCTCCATGCCTAGAAGTCAGAGATGTTTCTTGTGCAGAGAGGTATGCTAAAGATTGCCTCAGCATCGATTGGTAAGAATACCGACCGGACTAGCGCTTCATTCCATGTGGTGGTTGCAACGGTGATCAGGTCACAGACCATAAGCGGTGGCGATGGGACCCTTAATGAGATCAACTTCATCATGCCCTGTCTTGGAAGCCAGTTGTGGCTCCAAATACGTGTAGTTTGCCCATTCCCAATGCGACGTATGATCCCAAGCCTTAGCATGTCCTGTCCATCCAACACTGCCCTCCAAATCTGAGATGGCCTCCCGCCAAGTTGTGCCTCGAGTAGTGTGGTGTCCAGGAAGTATGCCGCCTTCAAAATTCTCGCGCTCAAGGAGTCATGCTTTGTAAGTACTCTCCAGGCTTGCCTGGAAAGCAACGCAAGATTGAAGATTTCCATATCACGAAAACCCAGACCGCCCAAGTGTTCTGGCCTTGTCATAACATCCCAAGCCGCCCAGCTAGGCTTTCTCTTACCCGCTTTACTTCCCCACCAGAATTGACAGATTATAGACGTGATGTTATCGCAAAGGCCATGAGGAAGTCTAAAGCAGGCCATAGAGTAAACCGACAGATCTTGGGTCACAGCCTTAATAAGTACCTCCTTGCCTGCAACCGATAAAAGTTTCTCCATCCAGCCTTTCACCCTTTCCCAAACCCTGTCTCGGAGATATCTAAAAGTACCCATCTTCGATTGCCCCACATCTGTTGGCATTCCTAAGTATCGATCACTCAGAGATTCATTCTGGACATTGAGCGTGTTTTTTATGCTATCTCTCACAAGTTGCGAGGTCCCTTTACTGAAGAAGATAGATGACTTGTTATGGTTCACCCTTTGTCCGGAAGCATTGCAATATATATCCAATAGGTTTGACACCTGTGTCGCCTCCTGTACACTTGACTTGAACAACAGGCTATCATCGGCGAAGAGAAGGTGGTTGACAGCCGGAGCTACGGGTGCCACCTTTATCCCATTGAGTGCTGATGATCGAGAACTGGTTTTTAAAAGGCACGAAAGGCCCTCTGCTGCGATCAAGAAGAGGTAGGGGGAGATCGGGTCTCCCTGACGGATGCCATGAGAAGGAAAAAAACTCTCTAGTCTCTCTCCATTAAACTGAACTGAGAACGAAACTGAATTGATCATCCCCATTAGTATGTCCACCCACTGTTGGTTGAAACCCAGCTTGATCATGATCGCTTGGAGATAAGACCACTCCAGCCTGTCATATGCTTTCATCATATCCAGCTTTAAAGCGCAAAAGCTATTTGACTTTGCCTTGCTGCATTTCATAAAGTGTAAACACTCATATGCACATATGATATTGTTAGTTATCAGTCTACCTGGCACAAAGGCTGACTGCTCATCTGAAATAATATCTGGTAGCACCACTTGCAGCCTGTTTGCAATGACCTTTGATGCTATTTTGTAAATGACATTACATAAGCTAATAGGGCGGAATTGAGTTAGGAGGGTTGGGTTGATCACCTTGGGAATAAGCACCAAGACAGTGTCGTTCACACATTCAGCACTCTCCACCCCTCGAACAATTCTCAACACCGCATTTGTGACCTCCTCCCCGCATAAGTCCCACACTACAAAAAAATACACTTCCGTGATGATACGTGTTTGTCACAGTAGGTTGCGTTTTTTGTCATGCATGTACATCCATGACAAATTTATGACAGAATCAAGATAGTCATACTTGTGTTGTCGTAGAAGTGTTCCATGACATTACCAAAATTATCATCACGGAAGTGTCCACTTCCATGATGATAAATTGCGCGTCACAGAAGTGCTTTCGTCAAGGGTGACCGACACGTGGCATCCACCATAACTAAACACCGTTGAGCTATCGGGTCGGGTTTTGGATCCGATAACCCGTTAACTGCCCCGACCAATGGGAAATTTCCACGTGTAAAATTCTTATTGGCCGGACGAAACACGTGTCAGCTCGTCAGTGGGTCAGATAGGTGCCTGTGATATGTCGACACGTGCCACGGCCCACCACTGGCCCATTTAGCTTACAAAGCCGGCCCGTTTGACTTGGTCAAAAGTTAACGGGCTGGCCCATGAAAAGCCTGTTAACGGTCTCTTTGCAAATAGCCCATTTTACGGCCCATTAACTCACGGCCCGTTAGGCCCTAAAGGAAATCGGCCCAACAACGTCATGTGGGCCGTCGAATATAACACCAGCCCATTTCACTTTCGGCCCATGTATGGCCCACGACGTCTTTCGGCCCATATGAGGCCTTCGTATCTTTCGGCCCTTTATAGGCCCATGGTGACTCTAGCCCATAATGAACAGTAATTTTCTTTATACCCGTTAACGGCCCGTGATTTACGTGGGCCATTTCCAGCCTGTGTTAGCTTTTGGCCTATTGACGGCCCATACGTTCTTGGGCTCCTTTTCGGCCGTCGATTAGTTCTGGCCCGTTACTGGCATGTTCCCCTAATGGGCCAAATTCGGCCCATGGCAAGAGTCGGCCCGTTACTAGCCTGTTCCCCTAATGGGCCAAATTCGGCCCATGGCAAGAGTCGGCCCGTTACTGGCCTGTTACCCTAATGGGCCAAATTCGGCCCATGGCAAGAGTTGGCCCGTTTCTGGCCTGTTAACCCGTTGCACCATTTCCATCTCGTCCTATATTCTGGCCCATTAACGACCCATTATGCCTGTGACAGAATTAAGCCTTTGCTGTCCTACGACTTGTTAACAGCCTGTTACCATGCTGGGCCGATACCAATTACGCCCGATTACGGCCCATGTAGACCCATTTATCCGACGGCCCGAGGCCCACCGATTACATGCCCATTTATCGACGGCCTGTAGGAGACCCATGGATCCTACGGCCCGTATATGGACCATGGTAGTTGCGGCCACTAGCAAACCAGGGAAAAAGAAGACTAGGAAATAAATAAGGCCGAAACTAACGCTAGGCTATTAAGGCGATTGCACAGATTACATCCACTCGGCATCAAAGATCGCCACCAGTGCAAATATAGGGAACACCCTACACTATACAAAAATGGCTTGTTGTTTTCTTCAGCCGGTGGCTGCACGTTAAGAATAAATTTTGTATCGCACCAAAACAAATTACAACTATATAACAAAAGGAAGGTTGACATAAAACTTAACAGTCTAGCAGATAAATGCACCACCAGAACTTCAGAAGCTCAGTTCATTTGACCTGACTGTTACGTTTTCATGCTGTATTGTCTGATGGGGCACCATAACCCTCTCCTTCATTTCTCCTAGGCTCCTGAACAACATAGCAAATGTCTGATAGTCTAGTTTCAAAACCATGCATATCTTGATGACATTGAGCAATGTTTCTCCTTATTTCACAAAGGGTCTCTGTTAGGGAATGGACTTGTGTCTGAAGCGCAGATACAACATTGCTTTGAGCTTGCATATCTTGATCATGAGGCAGTTTGGACGATATTTCCTTAACAACCAACCAAGTATTACGCAGGAACATGCTTTTGGCACTGTTAGTGGACAGGTACTGACCCACTGCAGCAAGAGCTGACATTGCGGTTATAGTTGCCTCGCCACCTTCAGAAGGTGGCGGTTCCACCATTTGTTCAATAGCTCGTTGAAAAGTTGAGGTTTTACATTAGTAGTACCAGAATAGAAGATATTAAGGAGGCAGCAAAACCAAACAAAATAGCTTTGGTCTATATACAAAACTTATTCTGGTGAACCCATGTAAAATATTGGTTGTATTTTATTGCAAACTACATAATAAAACCAGGTTCCAAACATATGACCATGTACCATCGCTAATGTATTGTCTATTTCTTCACATTGTATTGAGGGCTAAGGATAAAGAGACGAAGTTTATAATACGTTAAGCATAGTATGACATCATTCATATCACAAAACAACTGATAACAGACAAACGGGCAATTGTAACATTGTGTGGGCAAGTTCAGCACGGAACTAGATTACGGGTCAAGATCAAAGGAACATCACTCCTCTCTTTTAAACCTTGTAAGGTGCAATGATACGCTAAGACAATTGTGTATAAAATTGAAAAGAGTAATAGACATTGGCTGCAAACCATGCAGTTCAAGGCAGAAGTCAGAGTAAGTAGTAGTTAAAAGGCATGAGGATTAAGGACTTACAACAGCGGCTTTGACTGGTGTAGTCATGCCCTTCTTCTTGCTGGTGTGACAGTCCTTGAAGATTTCCACATCATTTGGTTCAGGTACTTTTTGGTCCTTGCGGGCTTTCCTCTGCATTTTGAACAAGTCAATATAGATCTGATAATATGATACATCGAAAAGAGTGAAACAGCAACTAATTACAAGAGCCTCGCAGTGTGCAATATAGCTACGAGATCCTATCGTCTGTTGGAATTTCACTTTTGTACGGCTGGCCTTGTTCTTTGAACAGTTCACCTACAAGAAGATAGATTTGTGTGGCACATGCGTAAATAGGACTTCAACATGTGATCTGATCACATATATATAATGTACCTGATACTTCGGATCAGACCAGTGTTTAACAAGGCCCCTCCAGTCTTCATCCGATATATTTTCCACTGGAGATGTTTGGGAAAGTTCACTGTTAGCCTTGCCTTCAAAGTGAGTTTTCCTCAAGTTATACCGATACTGTCGCAGAGCAGACTTGAAAACATGGGTGCAAGCTTGTTTGGTTGCATCATCTTGGCTATCCTACTTGAACCTCATCTGTTGAAAATTATGGGAGTCTCATTATCAGCAACCTAGAAAGTATGGAACAGAGCAAGACGACATTACTAGTTTCCATACATAACCATACTTACAGATAAATGGTCGAGGAAGGTGTTGAACTGGGTTTCGTCTTTGTCATTCCTGTACTGAATCGATGTTGGGAGGATACGTACAGGACACCTAACGGCAACCGCTGCCTCTGATACTAACTTGGCTGACTCTGTAGCATCATGTGGCCTTTTTAAACATGCCTCAAAACGGATCTCCATTCTTCCTCCTCTAGATTTAGTTAACCTATCGAGCATTATCCCTGATGTTTGTTTCCTCTTGCGCCTAGGTGCTAGTCCAACAATGAACATAGGAAGTGTTAGTGTACATCAAACTGTGAGACTACATATAAAGAAGCATGCAACTGTAACTTGACTCCAGCAACTACCTTCTTGCTGTTGAAGCTCACAAGGTTCATCTGATATTGCCAACTCGTCTTGTGTCAAGAGTGCTTGGGAAGTAGTGTCAGGTGGCAAGGGAGCTTGGGAACGTGCTTCTAGCTCAGTTAACGCACGAGTAAGTCATGCACCTAGCAGTACTATGGTAGGTGTTGCAAGAACTAGGGCTGTCTCTGCTTGTTTGGTGGCAGCTATTTGTTTCTGTTTGGCTTTTTTTGCAACTCGTGTAGCATGGGATGCCGTGTTTGTAGAATTTTCTGCTGGACTTTGACCTTCTATTGCACTATCAGTACCAGCAGAATCTGTAGGATTCATCCGCTTCTCATTCCCTGCCATTCTGTGTTTCTTCCTCTTTCTCTATGCCATGTTAAGTCAAGCCGACAAGAAAAACGAACAACAATTTAGTTCTTTAGAACAAATTGATGCGTGATGCAGACGAACTGAACTTTGATGTTAGACAACCACATGATAGGAGGATGTAATATGTATGAAAAACAGGACGGAAGAGATAACCAGAACTATGATGTGTAAACTAAGAAGAAGACATTTCACCAAATTAGAAGCAATGCCATGGAAGGTAGACACCATATGAAAGATGCTACAAACATCGCTCTGCCAAGTTAACAATGTCTCATCATTAATGGCGTTTAAACAAATGTGAAGCATTACAAGAAATAAATCATATGCAAGATGCAAACAACATCACACTACCATGTTAGAGGTCTCTCGTCATTAGTGCCATTGCATATTCATAGCATTGCATATTCACAGCTTATGATGTGTAAACTAAGGAGAATGCATTTCAACAAATTAGAAGCAATGAAAGCTAGACACCATATGAAAGATGCAACGAGTATCACTCTACCAAGTTAAAACTATCTCGTCATAAGTGCCATTTCAACAAATTAGTAGTACAAGCTAGAAAAGAATGTGAGATGTAACCTATATCACACTCCGAAGTCAAACATGTCTTATGATAAGTGATTGTTGCAGGTTACACAACAGTAGTAATTTGATGTAAGAACATGGTGTGATAGACAGATATTGTATGTTCTAGAAACAGGAACGCGTGTCTTATTCAAGTATAATGTCTAAAGTAAGCAGATGGAATTCAACAAAATTAGAAGCAATACAAGCTAGACATCACACATAACATGCAACCACATATAACAATGCCAAGTTAGAGGGAGCACCGGTGATGCTGCACTAGGGGAGACGTACTCATCATAAACACAGCTTTGTTGAGTGTCTATGCATGTGTTGTCATGGAAATCATCTTAGGGGTGTGGAGGAGTAGAAACTGTAGAGGCCCTCCATTCGGAAGGAGCACCTTTATCCGCTGCCTTGCTAACTTCCTTCCGCTTTATTGATTTTGAATTGTCAAATAAAACCAACAAGAAAAAGCAATAAAATTCTCTCTTCAGAACTCATTCATGCATGATACTGACAATCACTACTTTGATGTAAGGCAAACACATGATACCAGGATGGAATATGTATGAAAAATAGGACGGCATGTCATGTTCACAACTGTTTGTGTAAACTAAGCAAAAACCATTCCAGCAAATAAGAAGCAATGCAAGCTAGACACCACATGAAAGATGCAACCAATATGACTCTGCCAAGTTAAAAGCGTCCCATCATAAATGGAATTTCAACAAATTAGAAGCAACACATGCTATAAATCATATGAAAGATGCAACTAATATCGCACTGCATATACTAAAGGTGTCTTGTCATGTTGATTGATGCGGGATATAAAAAAACAATAGTTTTATGTAAGGACATGCTTAATAGACAGATGTATTGTGTACTAAATACAGGAAGGCATGCCACATTAACAGGTATAATGTATAAGCTAAGCAGACTAGCACATGCAGTTTAACCAGATTGGAAGAATTACAATCTAGACACCATCTGCAACATGCAACCACATATCACGCTGCCAAGTTAGAGCAAGCACCTGCGATGCTAGTGTAGGGGAAATGCTGTAATCAACTATAGAGCTACGTTCACTATCTTCATCTAGCATTTCTGTTTCTTGAGAATCATGTCGGGAAGCTGATGCTGCATTGTTTAAATGAGGAGTAGTCCCCTTGCCTGCCTGCCTCGTCATAAGTGATCGATGAGGGATACACAAGAACATTAGTTTGATGTAAGAACATGGTTAATACACAGATGTACTAGTATGTACCAAAAACAGAAAGGCATGTCATATTCAAAGGTATAATGTGTAAGCTAAGCAGATGCAATTTAACCAAATTGGAAGCAATACAAGCTAGACATCCGGTTGGAGTGGTGAGCATGATCATCTAGGACCTGAGAGCCTGGTGGGAGGCGGGCTGCTTCGCCACCATTGCAACTTTTTAGTTGGCTTCTAGGTGATGCCTATCTTTGCTGGGTTTGTCACTGGCTCGGCCAGTGCCCTGACTAGCTATTTGTCTTCTGGTGCTCACTGGATGGTAGTTTATGTAAAAAAATATCTTTCCTTATCTTACCGACTTCGGCCTTTTGAATACAAGCTAGACACCATATGAAACATGCAACCACATATGACACCGCAAAGTTATAGCAAGCACCTGGGATGGTGGTTCATTGCGAGCGAGGTCATCAACTCCAGAGCTACGTTTATCGTCTCCATCTGCTGACACTGCACCCTTTATAGCGCTGTAACGTGTCTTGCCGACCCGCATACGAAGCTAGAGCGAATTCTCTCTTTTCTTTTTGGCTTCTCGCATGGCAGCAGAGTCTGAAATACCCTTGCATAAAAACACAATAGTGAGAGTAAGGGTGAAGTGTGTGCAGAACTAGTGCACTGTAAAAGTAGCAGATAGCAGGTGGCTGAAAAATAAATGACAGGAGACATATGATAGCTCTACAACATTGCATGGCAAACAAAACTAGATTCTACTCCATATGATTTTGTAATATCTGAGCACAGGAAATGCAGGTACTCCTCCAGCACACCACCACATGTGGTCATATCTAAGATAACAGTCGACTGAAAATAAATAGGTCAATGGATTTTTTATTGAACCGTCCAATCTATAAGGAACGGGCAGATGGCCTTCGTCTACCTCCTGCCAGTCACTGTTGACGATCTTTCTCGAACCGCCAACGACCACCGGCCCAGACCCCTGCCTCCGCCGCCCCGCCCTCCCATCGACCTCACACCACGACCGTGCTTGGCAGCGCCCCTAGGCCATCCCTTTAATCCCGGCCGACCTCCAGATCAGGCGCCAGTAGCTCTAGGCCGCACACGCCCCTAATATAAACACCAAGGCGCTGCATCCCCGGCGTAATAGGCGTACTAGCGCCTGTTACGCCGGGGAATGCTTCCGCTAATTGGGAATCAACTGACCAGAAATTGAAATTCAGGGGGGCGACGGACCTCTAGGTAAGGTGAAATAGTATATGAGGAGAAACCTTGTGCATCGCGAGTTACTAGGAACATCTAGTATCAAGAAGAAGCGGTTAACTAGTGTCTTCTGTGGGATGAATACCGTGCAAGCAGAGATGTAAGATTTGCACGAATAAGGGAAGATGAGTAACTTTTTCGGTTGCCGGTGTGGTCACCTCCACATGTCACGCCGATCTTCTTCTTTTTACCGGGGAAACCGATGTTCTGGAGGGTGCAGGCTTGGATGAACCCATGGCCAAATTGTTTACTGTGTTGCCGTGGCCGTATGTCGGCAGAGGGGAAGCAAATCCGAGGCGGCAAAGGATGGCGTAGCAGGAACAACTCTGGTGCGGTGGAGGGTGGTGAAGTTGGAGCAGCAGCAGTGAGGCGCAGGACGGCGTGGTTGAACTGGCTCGGGTATTGACGGCTCGGCCTTGGCTTCGACTACTAGCCATGGATGGCATTGCGGTTGAGGTTGCAGTGGATGACGATGTCGGGGTATCGGCTCCAGCGTGATGGAGGAGGGCGGCGGTTGATGGGTGGGATGGGGTGGCGGACGGAGGGCGTCAGGGTTTCGCGGCTGGTGGAGAGGTAGTTTTGGCGCCCACGGAGTACGAATGGGGAATCGGACGGGTAGGGGGAACCATGTTTCGGTCTGGGACGCACTTGTTTTTGGCTTTTTTGAACAGAAGATGGGACGCGCTTGTTTGAAATTTGGGGAAAGTACAAACTTTGCCCCCCTCTTAAATTTCGGACCTACCGTGGGTCGGGGGTAGGATGGTAATCCCAGGTGTCCAAAATAGTGGGCGGGAGCAATTTCGGCCGCGCGCATGTGTTCTTAGGCGGCCATTGTGTATGAATGTTTTTCGGATGCGGTTGCCTGGCGTCTAGATGAAGCTACAAACCTACCCCGGTTTAGACCTTTGGACGTCGGGATGGTAGGTTTTTCGGGTCAGAGTTATTAGAAAAGTAATTTCCTTGTACTACCAAACATTGCTCTCACGCGGTTTTGGGCGAGTAGAGGCTCTTTTGGCGTTTCGTTCGAAATTTTGAAACACAAGCATTCACGTTTAGAGTACTCTTGAACTATGAGGATTGACGTAAATAGACAATGTTATATTTGACCTTGTATGTTTGAAAACCTCATTAAATTATCCGCTACTTTTTGAAAATTTGACACTTGAAAATCCTATAACTACTATTATTTTGGAATGGAGGAGCTAAATTTGAATCTATTTTGTACACGACTACATATGCTATTATGTACAAAATCAGGGTAAAGATTGGTGCCCCCATAATTTAGGTATGGTTTACAAATGCCATGATATCAAATTCAAATAATTGAATGGACTTCATGTTGAATTCGATTTTTTAAACCACCTTAAGTTGAATTCAAATATATGCTAGTTCATAGGTAGCTATTTATAATGTCCATTGTGACACTTTTGTATGTATAATGTGCTTTACACACACAACATGAACTATACTCACGTTTATATTCGATTGCTAAAGCAATGCATTGTCTGGAGTTCAAAATACTAACTATGTGGATCAATTTTGTCGAATAATAGCATAGACATGCTCAAATTCGATAGAATCTAGATGTCTGATGGATCAATGACCGCTCCTTACGCGAATTGCAAATATCATGATCCCATCCTAATATTTGGATACAATTTATATCTTTAATCAATGTGTAGAGAAGTCTTTTACGTGTAGTTTCACTCTCCATCGGTGGTCTCTCACACATGCTCACACACTCTCTCCCGAGGTGTCTTTCTCGCACACATGCTCTAGATATAACCCTCCCTCTCTCTCGTAACCATTTACAACTGTATCCACTAACCTTTATCACAAGCACTCTTCCTATCGCAAACATACACACGCACAATCCTCATCGACCCTTTCTATATACATGGACCTGCCTACGTGTCTCATGTACGCACATTATCTTTACGCCTATCTCTCACACATTGTCTCACACCTCTCTTCCTAATCGACGAGTATGATTCTAGCAGAGCATTCTGTAGGATGCCCCTTAAAGTTAGGTTGGATGAATAGTAATATCAGAGATAAAGGGGTTACCTTAGTCCGAGAACCTAGGGTTACAAATCCTAGCCGGCTTTGTCAGTGGACACAGAGTCCTTCACAATTCTGCTATCTTTGTCTTGTACGACTAGTCATCCATGGGTCTTCCTAAATGCGTCACGGGCCGACCAATGTGGCGCAGGACGGAACCGAACGAAGGGCCTCACCGTGACCCACCGGTCCTCGCGCGGTGACACACCCTCTGGCTCCACGTCTCATTATCTTCTCTCACCCACACATACCAACACAAACACCACACATAGATAAAATTTCTCCTGGTGCCTCTATTCCCTCCCCCCTTGCATACACACACTCAAGGGAATGGAATCTCTTGTCGTGACGTCATATTCGTCTCTCTCTCTAGACCACTCTCATTTCTCGTGCTATCTCTCCCACGCCCCCCGTCGGCCCCTCTATCCATGCCTCTCTCGAATACGTAATACACACATATACCTCTCTAGGCCCCGCCAAATGCATCAACTACACATTCACACATGTTACATCACGTACCCCATTGATCTAAAAAGCCCTCTCTTCACGTTTATTTCGCATACAACATTCCTTTTGAATAAAGTGTGGCCCAAAATATTATTTTAGAGTTCCTACATATATGCAACATTACAAAGTTATATGGAGGAGTACGAACGCTAATTTGCATTGCATGGTGCCCACAATGATATTTATTCCGCACTGTGAATTTGTATATTTTTATACTATATACAAAGTTAGGCATAATAAAGAGAAACGGAGAGCATCTCTCTCTCTCTCCATCGCATACCCCCCTGTACGCCCCTTTCATGTATGCACACAAACTATCTCCAGGTCCTCTAAAAGTAAGCCCCCAGAAAATTCATGCATGTTTCATCTTTCTCTCGCGATATATGCAATGACGATCATTGTATTTGAAGCGAAAGCACGATACGTACATTGGACTTCAGAATCCACTCATTACGGTCACCATTTACGTTTAGTGGTTATTATGCAGTCACGGGCTCACCATACAACTCTGTATTTGCTCATGACATGACTAGTTGACCAGTTAAACGCTCCACGTGGCACCTCTAGTGTTGCATCACATTATCTCACTACCATCGTGCCCACGTGTCGACTTGTATCTACTCTACATCTACAGTCTTATAAAATATATAAAATACACTCTTATAAAAAACAGAGTTGGTGATGATGGTGTGCCTACCATCCTGTAATATAGGCCGTCTGATTTATATCTGACGGATAGGAAAGAAACTACGGCAATTTTGCAAAAAGGTACCCACACACCTCTCCACATTTGCAAATAAGGCCTTCCCTCGTTCATCCTTTTCTCTCACAAGATAAACAAGTCATACAAATGCATCTTGATGTTATGTGCAACGCACGGGCATCCTGCTAGTAAGAATGAAAACAAACGACAAAAAAATATTTGAACGGTGGTTCGAAGTCATGACCGCGGGCACAGCGGACAAGGTGGCCTTGTATTGGTATGCTGAGCCGTCTGTTTTAACACACAGGAGCTCATGTGGTGATTATACACACACGCACGCATGCACACGAACTGCATCCACGCAACACTCACACAAACACATGCACCCACGCACGCACGCAACACTCACACGTACACACACATCCACGCACGCACGCAACACTCGCACACACGCATGCAACACTCACACGCACACAAGCATGCATGCATGCACACACCAGTACACCACACGACCAACACACACTCTCACGCTCAAGTGCTCAACCTACACGTGCATGCGCACACATCAGGCCCTGACAGACACATACACAACCAGGTGATTCCCGCGCATGGGTTGGAGCTTGTCGCGCCTGCGTAAATTTGTGTTTATCTGACCTTTTGCCTATGCGAACTGACAGGTGGGACCCACAAGGAACATGGTCAATTTAACTAGTCAACATGGCGCCACACAGACTATTTAGCCAGTCAACAGAGTGCAATCCGATGCTGAACTGTGAGCAAGTGACCGTATAATCACCGCAAAACGTATATAGTGACCGTAATCAGCTTATTCTGAAGTTTGGTGACCGTATTACGCTTTTCCCTCTGTAGGCCCTCCAAAACTACATCTCTACACATTCTCGCATGTTACATCTAACAACTACAGTATGCAATACATCACTACTACTACACTCTAACACAATAAATCTTATGTGTTTTTAGTTTTACTAGATATCATATTGTTACTTATAATTATTCAGTTTGCATACATTAAAATTGCCTTTGAAATGTATGGCCAATATCATCTACCGCGCGGGAAAAATCCCACCCTTTCCTGTTTAATCGGGTTTGTATCAATGGATCGTGCGAAACAGCAAAACTATAGTACTATACAGTACAAGTGACAGTTCACTAGTCCGTCGTGTCGTCTACTCCTCCGTCGTAAGAGTGGAGCACTCGCTTTCATAAATCTTCTAGTCCCTTTCGCCGACATGTGGGACATCAAGCTACCGGGTCCACGTGCCATACCGGAATACAGTGTAGAGCAGCCGGGGTGAAGCACCCCAGTCATGGCGCCAGCGTAGTAATGAGCAATGAGGCGTCAAATCACAAAGCTGCACCTTTCCCGCAGTTAAGTTGGAGGGACGAAGCAACCATCATTTCACTCGTTGCTGAATCCGCTTCTCCCTCATCTTCTTCAACTTAACCACGTGTTGCTTCTGCCGTTGTTCTGCCTCATGTGGGACGCGGATCGGCTTGGTAAAGCACTGACACGTGGGACCGCATGTTAGCAAACCGCCAGGACAACGTCCTCCGAAAATAAGAAGCCTAATCCTAGACTTACAAAGGGCTACGTAGCTGCTACGTATACTCTCCATCTAATCTATATATGCCCCCCTGATTTTCAGGTGGGGTGGGCCTAATCCTCTCCTTTAATCCAATCAAATAGTCCCACATCACATCAGTTCGTAACTTTATGTAGACCATTAGGTGGATGTAGCATTTCTCAAATAAGAAACGTCCCCCGCCATTCGCGCGGCAAAATCTCCTGCTTCTTACTAATCTTGATTCTATAATTTTTTAGATCAGTATAATTGAGATTTGTATAGATAGCACACAGGAGCAAAACCAAGTGGTACGGTTAAGGGCATCCACAATGTGTAGCCAAATGTGAAAATAGCTTTTGGCATCGTGGGAACCATTGTGGACGGTGTTGCCAAAGCCAAAAAGATGGAATCGAAGCTCCCTAATTGATTGATTGAAGGAATAGAAAAATGCAATGTCTCTCCTCTTTCTCCCATGCTTGGACGCATGTAGTACAGTATAGAGCACAGAGTCTACTCCCCTGTTACTTCTATCACAAATCACAAAGCAGTGAGGCGTCAAATCACAAAAGCATGGACGAAGCAACCATCATTTCACTCTTCGCTGACTCCGCTTCTCCATCGTCTTCTTCGAGAAACCATCTCACTGCACTAGTACTCATAGTAGTACTCCCTCCGGTCCTTTTTTGTCCGCGTCTAAGAAAATTTCATTTTCCCCGCGATGCTCTGTGCATTGGCATTTTTTCGCTGCTCTTTCCAACCGGGCCCTCCATCCCTTTCCACCGCATGCGTGCCTGCAGTAATCCCATCTCTCTTTCCCATGTGCTTCGCATCTTCCCAAGGCAGAGAGAGCTGCTTGCATGCAGCAACAGGAGAGAGAGCGAGAGGCGCATGCGTGCAGAGATATGGACAGGGGAGAGAGAGAGACGACATGCATGCATGCATGCGGAAGTGAGAAGGTTGGTTTGCATGGCGCTACATTAATCAAGCGATGAGGAGTGAGATGGTTAGCTCTTTGGTCTTTGGAGAAAAAATACGCATTAATTGACACGTGAAATGAGGATTTGTATCGATTAAATCCCGCGAAGGAAAACCCCGCCTTTCTTTTTTAACACTAGTACTCCTAGTACGTACGTACTTATCCTGTTTGGGTCTATGCCTTGCATTGCCAAACTTCGCCACATATTTTTGCCAAGCTTGCCTAAAGTTTTCAAAATGAGAAGGAGGTACATTTGCGCACGGCTGTCGCGGTCGCTCCGCACCCTCACACGGTCGCTCCTGCACGCCGCGGTCGCACCGCACCCTCACACAGTCGCTCCTGCACACCGCAAACCCAACCAAGGGAACACACCCTCACTGACACTTGTTGTCGCATGTGAACAAACTAAACTCAGCCATCCTATCGCTGACACATAATTTTCGTTCATAGAGTATGTTTATCCAACCGCATGTTGTGGAGTATCCGTACGGCCCGTGCGGTGGTCTGTTGGGGAAGAAGAAGAGGTGAGGAAGAAGGAAAGAAGGGTTAGGAGACGTAGGATATTGATCCAACCGCCTGAAATGGTAGACTGACCCAAGTCAGGCGACTTGCATAACAAATATATGTTTTACATAGCAAAAGATACATAAATACAACAACATAAAGAAAAACTATCACTGCTCGCGGAAAGAGACGGCCTAGTCATCTTTGGCTGCCGGCGCGAACCAGCCGTCGCTGCCGACGTGTGTCTCCACACCGTGGTTGTCCTCGGCCTCCAGCTACTCGTTCAAGCGGAGCATGCGGGCGCTCTGCACGGACGAGAGCACAACCCGGTTCAAGTCGAGGACGTCCGGTTCCGCCTGCAGGAGGGCCTCGATGGCAGCGGCATCCGCGCGCTCCGCATCGAGTCGAGCCTCCACCGCCCGGTTCAAGTCCAGGACGTCCGGTTCCGCCTGCAGGAGGGCGTCGATGAGAGCGGCATCCGCGCGCTCTGCGTCTAGTCGAGCCTCTGCCGCCCGGTTCAAGTCCAGGACGTCCGGTTCCGCCTGCAGGAGGGCCTCGATGGCAGCGGCATCCACGCGCTCCGCCTTAAGTTGAGCCTCCGCCACCCGGTTCACATCCACGACATCCAGTTCCGCCTGCAGGAGAGCCTCAATGGCAGCGGCATGCGCGCGCTCCGCGTCAAGTTGAGCCTCTGCCTCCCGGTCCTCCTTTTGTATCGCCATGTTGAACCGCTGGTCCGCCTGCACCATGGGGGACTCGGACGCCGGTACGAAGTCGACGTCCATCGTCTCATACCCATCGGGGGCCTTCTGTGCCGCGACCTCTGCCATGAACATTGGATCGGCTTCCTCCTCCTCGTAGCTTGGCTCCAGAGAACTCGGGGATTGGCCCGCCGCAAAGCGAGCTTGGGAACGGAGGTCTATGGCGCTGACCGCCGCCGCGATTTCTGCGCGGCGCTCCGGCGTCAGCATCTTGTAGTAAGTGATCTTGCGGCGCACCATGGCTTTTCGGTGAACTAGGGGACGCTTGATGCGGGCTAGGGGATCGAAAGGTGGGGGAATGGGCTGGAGATTTGGTGTGTTTTTTGGGCAGTGGCTGGCGTAGGCCGAGCAGCGAAGGTTCTGGTGTGAATAGTGGTTCCAGTGACGACCGGTCAATCGGTTTTGACTGTACATCGCTCTTGTCGCGTTCGCGTTGCAGCCCGGCACGCTGGACCCTCCACGTCGCTCACCGAATGGAACTCGCTTCGTCTTGCATTTTTGCTCGCTTGTGGGACCGCAGTTGAGAGAAAACCGACGTCCCTCCCCCTCCCTCGCCCGCGTCATTTATTATACCACCACTCCCTCCGTTTTATGCGGAGTAAATAAAAACAGAGGGAGTATACTACGGATGAGGATCCCCTGACATGGCCGAAACCATTGAGTAACTAACATGCGGGGCCTAGCAAGCATGGGATCCGCCAGTAAGTGACCGAAAGGGAGGGTAAGGCAGGGATACCTACGTCAGATGATCCTCTTCCACTATACTACTTTGACCAAATGCTAGAGTAATAATATATGACATGCAACTTACACAAATGTTAAAGTAATAATATATGACATGCAACTTACACAAAGCATACAGGGTCTAATGCATTTTTCTAGGCTAACTTTGACCAAATGTTAGAGTAATAATATATGACATGCAACTTACACAAAGCATACAGTCAAATTCGTATGTGAAAGGAGTTTCCAATGATATAATTTTCACATTATACATCTCATGTACTATTAATCTTGTCAATAGTCAAAATGGAAACCATCTCGAGTACAAATCTAGGAGTACGTACGAATCTGACAATATTGATTGGGCGTTGTTGAATGTTGATACCTTTTTGATCAAAGTAGAGATACTTTGACTACACATAAAACTTATCTGTAAACTAGAAAGGATAGGAGGGAGTATATTGTACGTTCAAAAATGAAACGTACATTGAATACCCTTTATATATGATTTGCGGATGCTATGATCACCGGTTCAAAATTTTGAATCCGCCTTAGGTATCATGTGCCCCCACTCGTTCCCTCTCGATTTCATCTCGGGGTCCGGAGATCTATTGAAAGAGGACTAGGGTGGGTACATGCGAATGATACTCAGCGGAATGTTCAAATGAGGCATGCGGGAGGATGGACTCGACTGGAGGGCGACATGATCGATGGAGAAGAGGGTTGGAGAGGAATGAGAAATAAGCAAACGCCACATGATTATACTTGAACGGCTCAAATAAACAATAAGTTGTCTCTCTTGGCCTACATAGTGAAAGGCCTAATGCGCAACGCGGAGCACTGACGCTCGAATATGGCCGGGAAAAGATGGAAACCGACATGTGGGGCACACCCGTCGGGACGACGTAGCACAGACTAGTCCAATGGAGGAGCTGGCCCATGACCTCCTCACCACCGACAACCGTTCATGTGGGTCGTTGGGGCCAACAACAAGGCGCAGCTCCAGCACCGCCTCTGGACACGGCGACCGCGGTGAGCGACACACTCATATCGTAGCTAGGCATGGTCGGTTTCAGTGTGCCGAGGGTGGCGTTAGTGCTGTGGCATGAGCAACCCCAAGGTTGCCCCATCAAAGCATTGGGTAGCCAAAATTTTGGTTGAGGTATTGGTTGCCCATGATTTGGCCGACATTGGCAAGAAAAATGAACTAGAGTTGGCTCGAGTTCATTGGCATGCCAAAGAAATGGCAACCATCTAAACAAAGACCAATCTTTGGGTCATGACCAAAATTTTGGTTGAGGTATTGGTTGCCCATGATTTGGCCGACATTGGCAAGAAAAATGAACTAGACTTGGCTAGAGTTCATTGGCATGCCAAAAAAATGGCAACCATCCAATCAAAGACCAATCTTTGGGTCATGACCAAAATTTTGGTAAGGTGCACTTTGGCCACAATCCAAACACACCCCAACACCCGGCTCATCGAGGATGCACGGGGCGCCGCGACGCATCCATGGAGTGTTGTAGCGCGGCCAACTGCATCCTCTAGACCTGAGACCATGCCGTGTCATCTTGCTTTTTCAATGACATGCGGGGAGCGCATGTGAGCAAAGGGCATCTCCAATGTTTCCACCACCGCAGCTGACTACCCTGGCACACCAAAACCATCGTCCCTCGCGCCGCCGCGTGGTGTGTTCCCAGCTGGCGCCAGCTGCCCGCATTCATGCCGTCCGTTCGTATGTCGTTGTTAAGAGGCTCGGTGCCCGAGGAACCAACTCCGGCGACTTAATGACGCACCCGGACGCTTGGCCTCACCGGAATGCGCTACTTAAAGCGGCAACGCCCAGCTAGCCTCCACACCATAGCGCATCGTCCTCCTACCTGGCGCCACATCCGCCATGACCGCAAGTGCGAACGCTCTGCGGGAGAGCATGTCTTCGGGGATGAAGCTCGAGGACACCGCCCTTGATCAAGTCGCCTCTCGCGACGCAATAGCGGCGTAGTTGGACGCGGACGCGACCGCACAAGTGGTGGCCACGCTGGCGGCCGACGACGGGAGCACCGTCAGCCACGCGTCCTACTTGCCGCCGTCCAACGTCCGGCACCGCCGAGGTTGGGGACTCCTTTGAGGATGAGTAGGGCATGGGAGGCGGCAGGGCATGGTGTGCCAACTGGTCGGTCCGTATCCCATGTTCTACTCTTCCTCGCTGGAGACCGCACCTTCACTTCACGGGTCTTGAACCCCACCCCCGTACATAGAGATCGCAAATGGAGGACGTCGGTCGCCACCGTAGAATAGGTTTAGGGTCGGGTTTCTTTTATTTTTCTGCCCTATAAAAGTTTAAAATGTAATGAAAACCTGCCGTGTTTGCATTAATCTCGGCCGGTGTATATGAACTTTCACAATAATATACATATTATAGAAGTACTAGCAAGATGCCCGTGCGTTGCACGGAAGATCAAGATCTTGTGGGAGAAAAGGATGAACGAGGGAAAGCCTTATCTGCAAATGTCGAGAGGAGTGTGGGTAAATTGTCATAGTTTCCTTCCTATCCGTTAGATATAGATCAAACAACCTATATTGCAGGATGACACGTGAGGGAGTCCTAGATTAGGGGGTGTCCGGATGGCCGGACTATACCTTCAGCCGGACTCCTGGACTATGAAGATACAAGATTGAAGACTTCGTCCCGTGTCCGGGAGGGACTTTCCTTGGCGTGGAAGGCAAGCTTGGCGATACGGATATGCAGATCTCCTACCATTGTAACCGACTCTATGTAACCCTAACCCTATCCGGTGTCTATATAAACCGGAGGGTTTTAGTCCGTAGGACAACATACACATCAACAATCATACCATAGGCTAGCTTCTAGGGTTTAGCCTCCTCGATCTCGTGGTAGATCTACTCTTGTACTACCCATATCATCAATATTAATCAAGCAGGACGTAGGGTTTTACCTCCATCGAGAGGGCCCGAACCTGGGTAAAACTTCGTGTCCCTTGCCTCCTGTTACCATCCGGCCTAGACGCACAGTTCGGGACCCCCTACCCGAGATCCGCCGGTTTTGACACCGACATTGGTGCTTTCGTTGAGAGTTCCTCTATGTTGTCGCCGTCAGGCTCGATGGCTCCTACGATCATCGATAGCGATGCAGTCCAGGCTGAGACCTTCCTCCCCGGACAGATCTTCATCTTTGGCGGCTTCGCACTGCGGGCCAATTCTCTTGGCCGTCTGGAGCAGATTGAAAGCTACGCCCCTGGCCGTCAGGTCAGATTTGGAAATTTAAACTACACGGCTGACATCCGCGGGGACTTGATCTTCGACGGATTCGAGCCACTGCCGAGCGCGCCACACTGTCACGACGAGCATGATCTAGCTCTGCCGCCGAACAGTGCCCTGGAGGCCGCACCCGCATCGGCTCCGACCCTTAACTCGGAGCCAACTGCACCGATCGAGGATGGGCGGTTGGATGCCACCTCGGGGGCTGCGACCCCAACGGCGATTGAGCCAAGCACCAGCCCCGTACTCTGCAAGACTCATGACTCCAAGGAGCCGGACTCCTCTCCGGACTCCGAACCCTCCGCGCCCCTAACGATCGAATCTGATTGGGCGCCGATCATGGAGTTCACTGCCACGGACATCTTTCAGCACTCGCCTTTCGGCGATATCCTGAAGTCACTGAAGTCTCTCTCTTTATCAGGAGAGCCGTGGACGGACTACGGTTAGCAAGGTTGGGGTACGGACGATGAAGAAATTCAAAACCCACCCACCACCCACTTTATAGCCACCGTCGACGACTTAACCGACATGCTCGACTTCGACTCCGAGGACATCGACGGTATGGACGCCGATGAAGGAGATGATGAAGAACCAGCGCCCACTAGGCCCTGGAAAGCCACCTCATCGTATGACATATACATGGTGGACACCCCAAAAGAGGGAGATGGCGATGGAACAGCGGAGGATGACCCCTCCAAGAAACAGCCGATGATTTATAATCATGCTTTATTCAACCTGTTTCTGCATACAACAAGTTTAAAGTGTCCTGTGACATTGAATCACATCGTTGGTTTACCAACTTTTTGTAGTAAGAGTGATAACCCCAATCTTGAGTACTGATAACTCCTTCCATATTGTGCCGGTTTATGATAAAACCATATCGGGTTATGATAAACACCGGGTTATCCATATGTAATACTGGCGACTTGTAGTCAAAACCAGACCGGGCTGATAGTCTCCGGATTATAACTTGATCGTGTACTGACAACTTGTAGTTGACAGCCTAACCGGGTTGATAAACACCGATTTGAAAGCATCACAAATCTTATCAAAAGAAAACAAAACTTAGCAAAAAGCAAATAAAACCGTTGTAGTCGAGGCTTTTCACGGGCTGCCAGACCCCAAATTTGAGGCTTTTCATGGGCTGCCAGGCCACTGAGTTAAACCATTTTTGCAAAGCCTTTTAAGATGGTCCTCAATCCTTAACCAATCATCGTTTTAACTTGACAAGTTCAGGGTCTTTATTTTAGAGTAACTTGTCAAAGTTTGAAGGGTCATACCAGGTTTACCTGGGCGGAGTGACTTACTTAAATAGGCAGGTTAACCCGGAGTTTTAGGTGTATACACCAGGCTTCCAAGCCATGGCTTGATAGACCATTACAAGTGTAGATTCTAAGTTCATTTCGATAGCAAAGAATCCCCAAGTAACGTTTTGAGCTGTGCTCAGTGGGTGCCTATGTTTGAATTGTTGTTTTACAACACTCTCTTTGGCCCTGGATTGATTTGGCTTTGAGCCAATCAAGAGGTGTGACTATGGTTCGGATACGACCAAGCCCCCAAGTGATGTTGTGGCATTGCGCCGATCAAGAGGTATGGTATTGGTTCGGACACGACCAAACCTCCAAGTGATATAATAATATGATAAGCCAATAAGGCAGGATACCCATGTTTGAACCGCGCATCCTGGCAGCAGGTCCTCTTTGGCAATTTTTAACCTTTGGAAGAGATAAATTCTTCTTTGAATCGGGATCTTGAACCGGATATAGAGAGGTTCAAAGCTTTGTGGGAGACATCTTTCCCTTGGACCGGATTTTAAACCAGAATCTTCATTTTTAGCCGGAAATTTTCTGACGGCCTTTAACCTCGAACTTGCGAGAAGTTAATTCCCTTTTGAACCGGACATTGTTAAACCGGATTTGAGCGCTTCAGAGCTTTGTGGGAGAACAGATTTCCCTTGAACCAGACTGTAAACCGGATATTTGAGAGCTTCAGTCAGACTGACTTCCCTTGAACCGGATTTTAAACCGGAATCCTTTCTGACGACCCGGATCTTCTTCATTGAGCCGGGATTTTGTAACTGTCATATAATTTCTAAACCAGAAATTTTCTGACAGCCCTTAAATTTTCATCAATATAACAGTAGCCTCCAGGACTGGGTTATCTTTCCCTCCATCGTCCTGGGGTTCTTAAACCGGCTGAAACTGGCAAGATTTGCTGAGTCATGTCATCGTAGCCCCCGAGTCTCAAAGGTGACTCGAGGAGTTGGCTTGACACTCTCCATATTTGACCGTGATATAAACCGGCATAACTTGTATATCATTGGCGCTGATAGCACGATGTGAATCCACAGAAGGTTGAGGTGACTGCGGCGGGTTATAAATGATCACGTATGAGCCGTGTCAGCAACTCGACCAATGGTTCCTTCCAACTGGCGATTTGAAATTAACCAAACTGTAGTGGCGGCGGCTTGTCCGCCCACACATTGAACCATCCAGTGCAGACGGCGGCTGATAATATATGATAATTTACCTCCAATTTGTTGGAAGAAAACCGGGCTTCCCAAGTAGTGACTTGCTCATAGTCAATAAACAGTTCATCCAGACAAGTGCGGCCCGGTAAGTTGACGTAGACCAGACAGCGAGAGACGGACAATAAAGACGACCGCAGCATCAGAGGCGGCTCAGACAGATAAGTCGGCCGCGACACTGCACGCCGGTGCGGATGGGAGAATCAATCACAGACGGGGTAAGCCGCGTGGATGGGCGAGGCAGCGGCGTCGTGTTGATGTAGCGAACAATTGTCATGCATCAACAATATTGCAGACCAAGGCAAAGATAAAAGGTGAGTCGGCCGCGGGAGCGGACCGATGAACCGACCGTGATATTATAATCCGGTGCACTCGGGCGAGTCAATCACAGGCACGGTCCCGGTGAGTCGATGTAGCCCAGGCCGTAGGGGCGGTGACTTGCACGCGTTCCATTCATCGATTAATATGTCATGGGCTATCACCGGGCGGAACGTTACTACCCCATGCTCCATGCCCGTGGTATAAACCACAATTGTAGTGAATAATTATCCTGTGTATAAAAATACATAGACCAAGGTAATTGTTCTTTGACAAAACATCATGTGTTTAATAAGACATATTTAGAGAGATATCACCTGATTCGTTCAGACAACGAATGATCTGTTCAACGTGACAGAGGCGGCTCAGACAGCAGAGGCGGCTCAGAACGGCTCAACGTGGCGATTCATCGCGGCGAATCCGGGTCACGGATGTAGGCTCCCGGTCGTGATTGTCTTCCTTTTCTGGTTGTGCCTCCAGTTCAATCCTGGATTCTGCTCGTCCGTAAGTCGCCATATGCGCATACGCAGAGGTGAACCGGATGACCCTGCACTCATACACGCCCGCGGGGTAGCAGCAGAAGCGGCGCTTCAAGGCGCAGGGAGGCCAGCTAGAGCTCTCAACAGGTGGAGGCAGCGCTGGGTGTGTGCGTCGGCTCAGCGTTGCGCTGACCCCACGCAGAGTAGTATACTGATTGATTTTTTTCTTTTACCTGCTACTTATGGCCGGCACGCCTCACGTGATGAGCCATGGCCACTCGGATTTGGCTTCCAAGTAGGTACTAGTAAGTAGCCATTGACTCTTTGCCTTTTTCGTTAGATCCCTATTTGAGTCAGAGTAGTATTCATCATGGATAAGCTGTTACACCCGTCCGAGTCTATCTTGGTTTTGATGATTCAACTCCTTTTTCTGTGATAGTACTTTCCTTAACACGTCTAGAAATCTATTAAAATCTGCAGCAACTTTCCAGCCAGATGTGACCTTGATCGATTTGTCCACTTGAGCGCTGCAGTGTGTCTTCCTGGAATAAATTGTAGCCTCGATTGACGGCCCCTGGACTTGCAGTGCCGTAGTCAAAAAACTCCTTATCCATCAACTTGCGTCCTGATGAATCGCCCAGGCTGACTCGGACCCGGCGGAATCACCACAGCGCGTGAGGCAGCCGCACAAGTAACCCTAAAATAATCTCAATCTCCAGCCCATCGCAGCAAAACGCTTCGTCAATCTTGACCAATGAGCTCATAGTTGATATAAATTTTTCCACACCGGCTATTGTTGAGCCAGAAAATTGCGAACCTCTTGAACCCTAAAAAAGATCCCTCCAAGAACTCAACACCATCCGTGCGCGGGCCCCACGGTGGGCACCAACTGTCGTGGAATTGTCACGGCAGATGTCCTTAGTGTCAGGACTTAGTCACGAGGCCAATGCATCTATGTGGTATCTTGAGAGGGGTTGAGTGGGATGAGAGACGCAGGGCGGATCAACACGCAAGACAAGGATTTAGACAGCTTCGGGCCCCGGGAAACATCATCCGGTAATAGCCCTACATGCTGTTTGAGGCTAGGTCTCATTATCATCACGAGGGAGTCGCCGTAAACCGGCTCTCCTCTTTGTGTCTAGCCCTAAGATTGTTTCTTCTTGCTCGTAGCCTCCCCTCTTTGGGGAGCCCTGCCCCTCCTTATATATGTTGAAGGGGCGGTTTACATGTGGAGTCCTATTAGGATTAGGACTAGTCTATCTCTAATACAAACCGGATACGAGTCCTGGTCTTAACTCCTTGTAAGGTAAATATTCCTTATGCCTTTCCTCTTAAACCGGCCCACCATAGTATGAACCGGCCTTCATGAACTGCCTGTTGGGCCACCGGGTCTTGTCGCTCCTCTGACCCGCTTGCCGGTTTACCAATGAGTCATAATGACCAGGCGGGTTGCTTGTAAACCGCCAGGTCAGGGCGAGTCGCCAGTAACTCAGGGTCTTCAGATAAACCGCCAAGTCCGGCTGGGTTACACTTCCGGCCGGTTTACACCGCGGGGTATATCCCCGACACCTGGACTATGAAGATACAAGATTGAAGACTTCGTCCCGTGTCCGGGAGGGACTTTCCTTGGCGTGGAAGGCAAGCTTGGCGATACGCATATGCAGATCTCCTACCATTGTAACCGACTCTATGTAACCCTAACCCTATCCGGTGTCTATATAAACCGGAGGGTTTTAGTCCATAGGACAACATACACATCAACAATCATACCATAGGCTAGCTTCTAGGGTTTAGCCTCCTCGATCTCGTGGTAGATCTACTCTTGTACTACCCATATCATCAATATTAATCAAGCAGGACGTAGGGTTTTACCTCCATCGAGAGGGCCCGAACCTGGGTAAAACTTCGTGTCCCTTGCCTCCTGTTACCATCCGGCCTAGACGCACAGTTCGGGACCCCCTACCCGAGATCCGCCGGTTTTGACACCGACAACAGGCACACCATCATCACCAACTCTGCTTTTTATTGAACCGAGACAAATCTAACATGCGAAGTAAAATAAACACATAGTATCTATACATACACAAATTATCTTAGACACTCCAATAGTACGTCCACTACACATTCACGCATTTCACATCTTTCTACATCTACAGGAACCTACGAAACGGTTAACGTAAATTGCCTCTCTCTCCTCCCCTAATTTTCATGGTGGTGGGCCCCTCCCTCCCCCCAATCTACAATCAACAGCTCACACGTTTCACATTACATTAATTACGTAACTGGGATTACGTAGGTGTAGCATTACTCGTCCTAAAAAACCCAACTAAGCCAACCTCCCAGCATATCGCACGGGAAAAGACCCGGCCGCGCCGTTTTAGTCGGGATTACCGGATTACTAGTAGTAGTATCGATGGATCGCGCGAAGCAACAATTTTTTTAGGGGGCGAAGCACCTAGTTTAAAAAGGAAAAAGGCGGTACACTCACAACACTCCTGTCGCGGTCGCATTGCACCCCACACACGTTCGGTCCTGCACACGGCTCACGCAAACGGAATGCACTTTGGCTTGCCTCTTCACTGACACGTGGGACTGCACTTGGAGAAACCGACCATGCGCCAAACTCCCCCTGCCCACCGCGCGAAAATCCCCTCCCCCTACACCCAAAAATTCCCCCCCCAAATCTGATTCAACCGCCCTTCGGCTAACTAGCCAATAATATTCCCCAAACCCCCCTCCCCCCTGTCCTCCTCCACTCCATTCGCTCCGCCAAAGCTGCCCTCCCCGCCGCCCCAATACGTCGGCGCCGCGGTTCGGCGATCCTCTCGCTCCCACAGTATGCTCTCGTAGACTGTCGTCCTCTAGCCGCGCCGCCACCTCTGGCTACGTTCTTGTGGAGGCGCACGGCGGTCAGCGCCGCCACTGCTGGCGACGTTCGTGTGGAGACGCATGGCGGTCAGCTTCTCCCACGGTACGCGCATTCTAGACAGAGGCCCCGTTCATGTCGGTGTAGCGCTGAATGTTAGCTGATAGACGCTGTTAATCTCACTGTTTGCCAAAGTAGTTTACTGTCAATATGCTCTGCTTAAGAAGCTTCCTTGCCCTGTTCTGCACTAAATCTGCTTAGCTGAGATGGCATGCCAAGGCCGATTAGTTGTTAAAATATCCTGCCATATATTTATTGTGACGTAGATTGCCATGGTCTAGTAGCCAATCTGTTAGGTGAAATAGCTCTACACCGTTTTATACTCGATCTTTGTTGCTGCGATGGCCTTCGATAGTTCGATGGCTGTGTGCTCGGCCTCATTGACTGCTGAAACAGCCTGCCATAATTTGGCACTCAAATCTGTTTGCTGAATTAGCTTTACACATATTTCGTTACTTAGATCTGCTCGTCCAAATATCTTGCCATAGCTTTAGACATCGACCTAGGTATTTTTTCTGGACTTCATAAAAAAGCATATTTGTTTTTCCTGTAATATCTAGTAGAAGAACTAATTTTTATGTCTAACATATGGACAAGACTTGGATAACTTCTGCTCGAAGATTCTCCGCTGCATATGTCGAGGGGGTTGAAAACTTCATGAACTTTATCAGAGCTGAGTACGGTGGTCCGAAATCAGATGTGCTCTGCCCGTGTAGCAGTTGTATGAATTCAGTTACAAGACCCCAGTCAACTGTGCAAAATCATCTACACTTGTATGGGATGTCGGTCACATATACTAGGTGGGTTCATCATGGTGAAGCTGTGAACATCAATGTTATTGACTACGTGGAAGCAGCAGATCACCATCTTGATCTGCCTGATGCTCAGGTGGAAGAGGAGGAGGAGGTGGAGGTGGCGGAGCCAGTGAGTTTGACCAACATTGAAACAATGCTACGAAATGCTCGTGCATTCCGTGAACTTTCACCTACAGAAGAAAAACGGTGGGCCTGCATGTTGGAACAATGCAACGTTGCTGTCACCCCAGGAAATAAGCTGTCAGTGTTCTCAGCTATGGTCACCTTTCTTCAAGTGAAGACATCTGAGCGGATGACCAACAAATCATTAGATGCGATGTTGGCTGCTTTCTGCAAATCTTTCCCACATGCGTCTGAGCTGCCACACACCTATAGTAAAATGAAGAATTTCCTTCATGCAGTTGGAATTGGATATGATATGATCCATGTTTATAAGAATAATTGTGTTCTGTTCCGAAAGGATTATGCCAACTTAAGTGAATGCCCGAAATGCAAATCATCAAGATGGAAAAATGGCGATGCTGTGAAGAGGATTCCTCATAATGTTCTGAGACATTTTCCAATTACACTAAGATTGCATAGGTTGTTTCATGATGCTGAAACAAGAGAGGATGTACTGCGGCATTCTAGGAACCAGGAGTACAGAGATCAGAATTTAATGAGCCATCCATCTCATGGTATTGAGTGGAAAAGCTTCAATGATAAACACAAAGAGTTTGCTGCTGACCCGAGAAACATTAGACTTGGCTTAGCTTCAGATGGATTTAACCCATTTGGCCACCAGAGCCGCACATATAGCATGTGGCCAGTGCATGTTATCCCTTACAACATGCCTCCAAATGTCTGCACCAAACAATCAAACTACATGATGGCCTTGCTCATCACAGGTCCAAAAAGTCCTGGAAAGGATTTTGATTTGTTCATGGAACCTCTTGTGGAGGAACTTCAACAGCTATGGAAGGGTGTTCTCACTCGAGACCTATATAGCAGCCCACCCAGCTGATTTCTTTCTGCGTGTTGTTATAATTTGGTGCATCCATGATTATCCGGCTTTGGGCACTATGTCAGGGCGAACGACGCATGGTTACAATGCATGTGTTCGCTGTGACAGGAATCCGCTGTCATACGCAATACTTAGCAAGATTTGTTACATTGGACACCGCCGTTTCCTTGCCAAGGACAAGCCGCATCCTAGAAAATACCGAAGACATGTGTTCAATGCAAAGCATGAAAACCATGATGCGCCAAAGAGGCTCACCGCCGATGAGTTGCAAGTGGAATTAGAGAAGGTAAGGCATATTACACGAGGAAACCATCCTGGTAAGCGGGAAAAGGAAGTGTGGCAGGATAGAAGAGAGATTATTGTTTACCTGCAGGTCCACTTTGTGGGACTTGGAGTATTGGAAAGATTTGGATCTGCGGCATAATCTTGATGTGATGCACATTGAGAAAAATATATGTGACATCATTATCGACACACTTCTTAATATTGAAGGCAAGACGAAAGATACCTTAAAATCTAGGATTGATTTGACACACCTGGGTATCAGAAAGGATTTGCAGGTGCAAGATGAAGGTAAACCATGGGATATGGCACCAGCTGTGTACGTCTTGGACAAGGTAAAAAGGAAATAATTATGTGAGGTCTTGTCATGTGTGAGATTCCCACATGGATTTGCTTCCAACCCTGAAAGGAGAGTCAGTGCAGATGGAAACAAGGTACAAGGGTTGAAAACTCATGACTGCCACGTCCTACTTCAAAGGGTTTTACCTATTATCCTTAGAGGATTGGGCCGCCCTGACTTATACAGAGCAGTTGCAGAGTTGGGACAATTCTTCAGGGAACTCTGTAGTAGGAATATCAGGATAGATGCTTTGGAGCGTCTTGGAGACAAGATACCAACTATCCTATGCGACCTTGAGAAGATATATCCTCCAGCCTTCTTTGATGTGATGGTGCATTTGGTTGTTCATCTACTGAGGCACTACTTAGAGGTCCAGTACAGTATGGCTGGATGTACCCTATTGAAAGGCGGCTAGGCACTTTCAAGGGCTATGTTAGGAACAGAGCTAGACCCGAGGGTTCCATTGCAGAGTCCTACGTTGCTACAAAAGCGTTGACATTCTGCTCAAAATACATTGAAACAGCTGATCAACTTAGCAAAGAGGTGGGTGAAGACAATCCCGGGCTCAATGTTTTCGATTATTCTGTTCGAGTTACAGGGAAGAGTCAACAAGAGGACAAACCTAAAGATTTGGAAAAAATGGTTTGGTATGTGTTGAATAACTGTCCTGAGATACTACCTTATATCAAGTAAGTGCAGTACTGCAGCTTATACATCGTAATCTACCAAACTTGCAGCACATTCTTATATATTTAGATGTTTGACGCGATCACTATGTTGTGCAACATCTACAAAGAGGAGTTACTGCCACAAAATCCAAGAAACATTGACAAACTGGTTATGGCAGGATTTGTGAAATGGTTCAAGAACCATGTAAGCTTTTGAAATGCACTGTCAGTTTTTTTAATATATTGAGTACATAAGATGATCAGCTTGTCTATTTTCTAACCATAGGTTAAGAAGATGCGGGAGGATGGGCAGGCAGTTGATGATGCCCTTTACTCACTAGCAATGGGTCCTGATACTCGGGTAAGACATTATGAATCTTGCGTTGTTGGAGATGTGCGCTACAACACCCTTGCACGAGACGAAGGCAGGAAGACACAAAACAATGCCATCATGAGCACGGATACGTATGACAAAGAGACAACTGAAATGTATGCTAACATAACAGACATTGTTCAGTTGCAGTATATCTCTAGTTTCGAGGATCATCGGTGTGTGGTTCTGTGGTGCTGTCGTTGGTATAACCTGTTTTCCAGGATCACAAAACCCAGAGCTGATGATTATTTCAAATCCATCAGTGTCAAGGCGGCGTACCAGACCAACGAGCCTTTTATTTTGGCAAATCAAGCAACACAGATATTTTTCTTGGAAGACACATTTGCACATAGTGATGACTGGAGAGTATTGCAAAGGTTTGAGCAGAGGAATTCGTTTAATGAAGTTGCACAACAAGATGATGCTTACACTGCTCCTGATGTACAAGATAACACAGATGTTCCTAATATCTTTGAGAACCATCACGTAAATGACGCCGGCGAAAAGATTGCATGTCGTGTTGTGGACATACAAGAGTTGATCAAGAAGAAGCCAACGTTCGAGGACGTTGAGGACGAAGAAGAAGATGACACCGTGGGGAATTACGATTCAGACTGATACACATGGCGAAGATGTTGACGCTGCTACTGCGGATGATGATTACATTGCTTTTGTCGTATTTGCGTGTCAAAAGATATTTTTTTATCTACTATGTGAAATTGTGTTTGCTATGACAACTGAAACCTGATGAACAAGTTGTTTAGTATTTTGCTGTGAGAACATCACTTGTTATGTATGCTGATTTGTGTTTGGTGATTGTATGACAACTAAAACATGATGACATTGTTGTTTAGTTGTACTCATATTTGGCTGTGAAACTTGAATTTGATGACATAGTTTGCTGTTGGACTGCAATTTGCTTGACGTCTTCGAGTGAGAACAAAGCTGACCCGACAGGGCCTCTGCTATTTATTTATTTATATGAGAAAAAGGGATACCCCCTGATTTCCGTTAATAGAAATCATTAGATGTTCACAACACTACGCCCAGCCTGCTTCACAGGTTTCATTCATTACTAGTTTCAGCAAAGTGCTCATGTCGTAGCCACTGAATACATCATGAGTGCTACATACACTGCAAATAAAAAGACAATCATCCTACACAGCACATCGATTTTGCCCATTATCTTCACAAGCTCTTTCATCCCCTCATTGCTGTCAAGCCCGTTCAGCAGCTATTGCTTGGCCATGATCAGAGGAACTGCATCTTTAACCTTCTGCTCTACATCTTCCTCTTCTGCCGTTCCTTCAGTTACTTGTCCAACACCCCAACCTGCTGGTATTGGGATTCCTCGGCTAACCAAATAATCAGCGTAGTTGCATTTCCTCACATCAGCAACTTCCCAGAAATACAAATCACACAAATCTTCCCTTTTCTGCATGAATCAAATTGGAAGATCATCAACCAAACTATTAAAAAAATCTGCGACTGAAAGCAGCAGAACAACACTTAAACATATTATTACCCCATGATTCGGGCATTTGTAGAAGACTCGGCCAGGGTTGCGAATTGTGGTTGAGACGCGACAGATGACTCTGCGTGATTTGCAGCAGTGGCACCACACCAACGGCAGCGGGTTGCGATGAGCAATCGGCTGCGGTGCGCGTGCTGGCGGGGGTGTGATGAGACCCACAGGTGATGGTACTGGTGGCGACTTGGCGCATATCTGGTTGTTGCCTACTGAAGAGCAGGTGGAAGAGCAGCCAGCGGACATGGTTGTTGCGGCCAGAGCTTCTGATGCTAGGCAGAGTAAGTAGAGAAGAGGAGAAGCGAACGTTGGATATGTCAGTTTCATTACTTGCAGAGTAGCATAGCACCATATATAGTCATAGTCTAGGTTTGGATTTGAACCAGCTTCATGAGAATGTCTTTCTTTTTTCTAAAACTCGGCAACGTCTCTTTACTGGTACACTAGCTTGTTCTGTACGCCTTCCCAAGTCTTTGATTTTCTTTCTATATATAAAAAAGTATGCTACTTGGTGTTCGCTTAGTTAACAAACGATTGTGCCAACCTTGACCATTGGATTGACATTCAACGTCTGTCGCGTTTCTTCAGTCTCTTCTTCCTCGAGCCGCCAAAGCCAAACCAGCGCCAGCGGGACCGCCTGCTCCCGCCTCCCATAGCTGGCTGTGATCTTCCCCGACTCCTATTCGTTCCCGTCCGAGGCCTCACCATCGTCCTCCGCCTTGGTTCGCTCGCCGCGGTGCCGCCCTCTGGTGTTGTCAACATGGTCAACAACCGAGAGGAATAAAGAGATGAATGTACATAGTGAGGATGACAGTAGGGACCCAGCAGCGCGCGCAGTAATTTTGTTTTTTCGGGACGGAGAAGGGTATCAACTGGGTTGTGCGGGACCCGTGGCCCGTCCAGCCCAGGCTTTTATTTCATATGTTTAGCACATGACCAGCCTAGTTTTTTTTTGAAAATGGCTAGCCAGCTATTTTGTTTTTTGCAGAATAACCAACATAGGCCTACTTGCTTTTCTATGCCCCGCTGGGCCGGAAATCTTTCAAGACGATGAGGGATGCATTTTGCCCAGAAAATGAGCTATAAGTAATAAGAAATGGGCTATAAGTAATAATAAATGGGCTGTAAAATGAAAAAATACAGCAAACAGGCAATTAGTTCCAAAATAATGTTTTCTTTCGGATTTTGATATTTTAAATTTCATTGTTTTTGTGCGGGTAAAATTTCATTGAATTTAAATTAAGGTATATTTAGATTTAAAATTAATTTGAATCTGGCTAAAAATTTCGGGCTGTATGCTCTTTGGGACAGATTTGGAGGCTGACTTGTGGGTCTACTAGGTTGACGTGTACTTTGGCTTTGTCAACTTAGTCCACAAATGATTCTAGCAGCAGTGGCCGTTGGATGTTAATCCAACGGCCGTGCTGCTTCTTTAATATCTGATCTTCTTGCTCCAGCCGCCCAAACCAGCTCCGGTGGGACTGCCTGCTCCCGCCTCCCGTGGCCGGCTGTGCTGCCGCACAGGCCGCACCGCCCATCCTACTTCATTGCTGGCCAGGCCATTCCTCTACTCACCCACACCTCCTGTTATTTTCCAGCAATGGCAGCCGGACCAGTAAACCCTCGTACTCCCCACTGCGTGGGAAACCATTGCTGAGTCTTCCCTAGCTCCGTGTCATTCCCTTCCTAGGCCTCGCCGTCGTCCACCGCCATGGTGCTCTCGGCGTGGCCTGGTCAACGTGGTCAACGAACGACATCCATCAGCCGTGGACTGTACGCGCAAAATAATGATTCCTCCACCTAACAGCTAGGACCCACCGGAAGGGCCTCTGTATTTCGCGAAAAAATGTTCCCCCCGCTGACATGTCAGACCCACCAGCTATATCTTCGCACGCAAGGAAGTGCCTCTTTACTAGGCACAAAAAAATGAATACCCCCTGCTAGCTGGAACCCACCATTGTGGGAGGCTAACTTGTGGGCCTACTAAGTTGACGGGGACAGAGGGCTTTGTCAACTTAGTCAATATGCACGATTCTAGCTCCAGTGACCATACGATATCCATCCAACGGCTGTAGTGCTTCTTCAACCTCTGGTCTTCTTGCTCCAGCCGCCCAAAGCAACGCCGGTCGTGCCGCATGCTCCTGCCTCCCGTGGCCGGCTGTGCTGCCGCGGAGGCCTCACCGCCCCCTACTATTCCCACCGCTAGCCAGGCCCTGCGGCGACGGCAGCCTCACACCGCAGTCGAACCAGCGAACCCTCGTACTCCTCTCCGTGTGAGCATTCACTACCGCGTCTTCCCCGGCTCCGCGTCGTCCCCTTCCTAGGCCTCGTCGTCGTCCACCGCCGTGGTGCTCTCCGCGCGGCATGGTCAACGTGGTCAAGGAACGACTTCCATCAGAAGAGTACTGTACGTGGAGAGGCTAACAGCTGGGTCCACGGCCATAGCCCAGTTTTTTTGTGATTTGCCAAGTAAGTCGCTTTTGTCAGGCCTGTTGGGCTGCAAATCTTTCAAGACGAGGAGAGCTTTCATTCGGCTGGCCGAGAAAATGGTCCATCAGTAATGAGAAATGGGTTGTACATTTTTAAAACACATCAAACCGGCAATTAGTTTCAAATATCTTTTTTTTATTTCGAGATTTTAAATTACATTAATTTTTATGCGTGTTGGATTTAATATTGATATACATTTATTTTTAAAATCAGTTTGATTGTGAGTCGAAATTTCGGGATTAAAAACAGTTCGGACCGCACCAAAATATGCAAAATTTCGTATAATTTTTTGACCGTGGCCACAATATGGGTTGTAATGCTAACAAAAAGAATATGGCCTCAAAAAAACCTTAAGAATTAGCAAATGGGTTGTAAATTATTAGAAACAATGGCAGATGGGCTGTATGTTGTTTTCCACAGATTTGAGGCTTTCCTAAAAAAATGTTGACGCACAAGCAGTGATTGTTGGATGTCCATCGAACGGCCGTCGTGCTTCTTCAATCTCTGCTCTTCCTACTCCGGCCGCTCAAACAAGCGCCGGCAGGACTGCCTGCTCCCTCCTCCCCGCGGCCGGCCGTCCTGCCGCGCAGACCTCACCGCCCCACCGTACTCCCATCGCTGGCCTAGCCATCCCTCTACTCACCCACACCTGCTGTTATTCTCCGGGGATGGCAGACAAACCAGTAAATCCTCGTACAGTCGTACTCCCCTCTGCGTGGGAAACAACTGCCGAGTCTTCCCTGCCACAGTGTCGTTCCCTTCCTAGGCCTCGCCGTCGTCCACTGCCCTGGTGCTCTCGGCACAGCCTAGTCAACGTGGTCAACGACCGACATGCATCTGAAGTGGACTATACGTGGAGAGGCCGACCGCTGGGTCCACGGCCGCACGCAAGGAAATGCCTCCTTATTACGCGCAAAATAATGATTCCTCCACCTGACATCAGGGACCCACCGAAAGGGCCTCTGTATTTCGCGAAAAAACGTTACCGCCGCTGACAGCTCGGACCCACCAGCTATATCTTCGCACACAAGGAAGTGCCTCCTTATTACGCATAAAAATGAATACTCCCCCTGTTAGCTGGGACCCAGTATAGTGGCAGGCTGACTTGTGGTCCTACTAAGTTGACGGGGACGGAGGGCTTTATCAACTTAGTCAATATGCACGATTCTAGCTCCAGTGACCGTACGATGTAATCCAACGGCGGTAGTGCTTCTTCAACCTCTAGTCTTCTTGCTCCAGCCGCCCAAACCAGCGCCGGTCGTGCCTCGTGCTCCTGCCTCTCGTGGTCGGCTGCGATGCAGCAGAGGCCTCATCGCCCCTACTACTCCCACCATTGGCCAGGCCATCCCTCTACTCACCCACACCCCCTATTATTCTGCGGCGACGGTAGCCTCACACCGCATCGAACTAGTGAACCCTCGTACTCCTCCACGCGTGGGCATCCACTGTCGCGTCTTCCCCGGCTCCGTGTTGTCCCCTTCCTAGGCCTCGCCGTCGTCCACCGCCCTGGTGCTCTCGGCGCGGCGTGGTCAACATGGTCAAGGAACGTCTTCCATCGGACGTGGACTGTATGTGGAGAGGCTGACAGCTGGGTCCACGGCCGCAGCAAGGAAGTGCCTCCTTATTACGTGCAAAATAATTATTCTTCCACCTGACAGCGGGGACCCACCAGACAGGCCACCGTATTTCGTGAAAAAAATGTTTGCCCCTGACTGCTGGGACCCACCAGCTACATCTTCGCACGCAAGGAAGTGCGTCCGGGCAAAAAAACGATTCGCCCCCCTAACTGCTGGGACCCACCAGCTACATCTTCGCAGACAAGGAAGTGCATGACAGTTGGGACCCACCTAGTCGAAGCGTACGTAGGGTTGTCATTCTGGTCGCGAATGTGTACGTACATATATACTGGTGGATGTAGAGGCGCACATGTGTCATAGTAGAGGCGCGTACGTGTCGTAGTAGAGGCGTACACATAGCATGTACACGTACGTACAACGGCTAGGGAGCAAGAAAGAAAATACGGCCACGTATGTGTACATACGGGCGGGGTCTCGAACGCCTACTCGCGCATACGTACGGCCAGGGCTCGTGTACATGGCTGGGTCGGAACAGAGAAACATCGTCGTCGTCGAGTTCATGGGGAGGCAACGGAATGCGTTTTGTTCATGGGGAGGCAACGGAATGCGTCGTGTTCATCGGAAGGCAACAAAACGCGTGGGAGCCAACCGGCTGGGTCGGAACGGAATGCGTGGTCGTGTTCATCGGGAGGGCTTGGACGGAATAGGCGATGGAAACGAGGCATGGCGTACCGCACAACGGAGGAAACAGACCTCCTACATTCGGAACGGGGTCCTGTTGATCGGGAGGGGTCTGGCGTACCGCAAAACGGAGGAAACAGACCTCCTATGGTCGAAACGGGGGTCCTGTTGATCGGGAGAGGTGTGGCGTACCGCAAAATGGATGAAACGGACTTGTGTTGGAGCGGTATGGTTGAAACAGGGGTCCTGTTCATCGGGAGGGGTGTGGCGTACTGCAAAACGGGACTCCACGGGATACTGTTCATCTCCACCGTCGACCTCCTCTAGCCTCCACGGGCTACCGTCGACCTCTTCCAGCCTCCATGGGCTCCTGTTCATCCAGCCTCCACCGCGCGCTACTCCACCGGCTACTGTTCAACCACCCCTCCACCTTCTACTATTCATCCAACCCTCCACACCACGGGATCCTGTTCAACCACCCCTCCACGGGCACCCCTCCACCGTCTACTGTTGATCCAGCCCTCCACCACACCACGGGGTCCTGTTCATCCAAAGGCAACGCCACCTCTCACTGTTCATCCAAAACCCCCCACAACGCTCACTGTTCATCCCAGAGGCAACATCGATCGGCTTCAGTTAGCAGCAGTAGCGAAGGAATCGCTCGATCGGGTTCAGTTAACAGCCATCGATCGATCGCTCGGGTTCAGTAAGGCATAGCCTGCAGTGCAATCGCTCGGGATCAGTTAGAGCCCAACGCCTCGCTCAGGTTCAGTTAGAGCCAACGCCTCGCACACACGCGCGTACGTGTACGAGAGAAACACGCATCGCTCGGCCCCCGACCTTCCACCGTAACTGGGAACTCCCCAAAATTTTCCTCGCCCTCGCTTCTACCACGGTTTTTTCCGCCATGGACGGCCCAAAGAATGTCATGCAGCTGCGTCTCCAGCCCGCCCAGGATGAAAAGCCCATTTTCTGTCATGATTTTTTGTGATAGAAGTAGGAGCCCACCACATCTATGATGATACCGGGTTTTGTCACAATTATCGTCATAGAAGTGTCATATGTATGACAGAAAAAAATTTCGTTCGGCCCAAAATGTCATGGATGTGTCTTTTTTTGTTGTGCCAGTGATGCTGATAAAAGTGTGCTAGGAAACCATACGGCCCCGGAGACTATGTGGGGAACATCTGGAAAAGTCTTGTTTTCACTTCCTCGTTAGTGTAAGGTTCGGTGAGCTGTTCATTCATTCTTTCTGTAACCTTGACAGGCACATGTTGCAGCACTTGATCGATTCCAGTGAGACCTTATAAGGAGTACAGATCTTTGTAGAAGTCAGACACCTTAGTTTTCAATGCTGCTCTGTCATCGATCATGGCTCCTAGAGAGTTGGCCAGCGCTTTGATCATATTTTTCTTCCTCCTCAAACTAGCTCTCATATGGAAAAACCTCGTGTTCTTATCGCCCGACGCTAGCCATTCTATGTGTGACCCTTGCCGCCACATGATCTCCTTGATACGTCCATTTTGCATCATGCTTTTATATCGATATTTATTGCATTATGGGCTGTTATTACACATTATGTCACAATACTTATGCCTATTCTCTCTTATTTTACAAGGTTTACATGAAGAGGGAGAATGCCAGCAGTTGGAATTCTAGGCTGGAAAAGTAGCAAATATTAGAGACCTATTCTGCACAACTGCAAAAGTCCTGAAACTTCACAGGAGCAAGTTTCAGAATATATAAAAAATATTGGGCAAAAGAACTACCATAGGGGGGCCACCCACCATCCACGAGGGTGGGGGGCACTCCCTACCCCCCTGGGCGCACCCCCTGCCTCGTGGGCTCCCTGAAGCCCTCTGATGCCCATCTTTGGCTATATGGAGTCTTTCGTCGAGGAAAAAAATCATAAGCTAGCTCACGGGACGAAACTCTGCCGCCACGAGGCGCAACCAATCTAGGGCTCCGGCGGAGCTGTTCTGCCGGGGAAACTTCCCTCTGGGAGGGGGAAATCATCACCATCGTCATCACCATGAATCCTCTCATCGGGAGGGGGTCAGTCTCCATCAACATCTTCACCAGCACCATCTCATCTCAATCCCTAGTTCATCTCTTGTATCCAATCTTTGTCCCAAAGCCTCAGATTGGTACCTATGGGTTGCTAGTAGTGTTGATTACTCCTTGTAGTTGATGCTAGTTGGTTTATTCGGTGGAAGATCGTATGTTCAGATCCTTTATGCATATTAATACCCCTCTGATTATGAACATGAATATGATTTGTGAGTAGTTAAGTTTGTTCCTGAGGACATGGGAGAAGTATTGCTATAAGTAGTCATGTAAATTTGGTATTCGTTCGATATTTTGATGAGATGTATGTTGTCTTTCCTCTAGTGGTGTCATGTGAACGTCGACTACATGACACTTCACCATTGTTTGGGCCTAGAGGAGGTCATTGGGAAGTAATAAGTAGATGATGGGTTGCTAGAGTGACAGAAGCTTAAACCCTAGTTTATGCGTTGCTTCATAAGGGGCTAATTTGGATCCATATGTTTCATGCTATGGTTAGGTTTACCTTAATACTTCTGTTGTAGTTGCGGATGCTTGCAATAGGGGTTAATCATAAGTGGGATGCTTGTCCAAGGAAGGACAGTACCCAAGCACCGGTCCACCCACATATCAAATTATCAAAGTACCGAACGCGAATCATATGCACGTGATGAAAACTAGCTTGATGATAATTCCCATGTGTCCTCGGAAGCGCTTTCCTTATAAGAGTTTGTCCAGGCTTGTCCTTTGCTACAAAACGGATTGGGCCATCTTGCTGCACCTTATTTACTTTTATTTCTTGTTACCCGTTACAAATTACCTTATCACAAAACTATCTGTTACCGATAATTTCAGTGCTTGCAGAGAATACCTTACTGAAAACTGCTTATCATTTCCTTCTGCTCCTCATTGGGTTCGACACTCTTACTTATCAAATGGACTATGATCGATTCCCTATACTTGTGGGTCATCAAGACTCTTTTCTGGCACCATTGCCGGGGAGTGAAGCGCCTTTGGTAGGAAGAATTTGGTAAGGAAAAATTTATATACTGTGCTAAAATTTACTATCACTTGTTAGTATGGAACATAATCCTTTGAGGGGCTTGTTCGGGGTATCTTCACCCCGATCAGTAGAGCAAAGAGTTGCTCCTCAACCTACTGAACCTGCTGAAAATGTTTACTTTGAAATTCCTTCGGGTATCATAGAGAAACTGCTAGCTAATCCTTTCACAGGTGATGGAACATTACATCCTGATTTGCACCTAATCTATGTGGATGAAGTTTGTGGATTATATAAGCTTGCAGGCATGCCCGAGGATGTTATCAAGAAGAAGGTCTTCCCTTTATCTTTGAAGGGAAAGGCATTGACATGGTTTAGGCTATGTGATGATATGGGATCATGGAACTACAACCGATTGGAATTGGAATTTCATCAGAAGTTTTATCCTATGCATCTTGTTCATCGTGATCATAATTATATATATAATTTTTGGCCTCGCGACGGAGAAAGCATCGCTCTAGCTTGGGGGAGGCTTAAGTCAATGTTATATTCATTGTCGCTGTGGAACGACACCTATGGGATCACAAGGACCCCTACTACGGTTACCGGGGCGCAGGGTTGTGAGGAGAGCAGGGCTAGTAGACAACACAAGGATCGTTTACCCAGGTTCGGGCTGCAAGGATGCGTAAAACCCTAGTCCTGCTTTGGTGGGTGTATTTCTAAGAGTTCTTGGGCTCTCGAACTAGCTGTGGTCAGCGTGTGGTTCCAAAGAACCGAATCCCTCTCCTTGTCGCCTCGAGCCTCCTTTTATAGGAAAAAGGGGTTGCCACAGTGGCACACAGGAGGTGGAAAGGTCTACAGTGGCATGAGGTTATCCCTTGTATTACAGGACAAGGTGCATTTAATGCACCGCTTAGGTGTCCTCTTGCTTTATTGGGGACGGGGGTGAGGCCCGTCCTGTCCGTCGCCGCTCCTCCTCGCTTCGACACGCGCCTCGGCTAGGGATGCATGCGGTGCCATGTAGGCAGGCAGGCAGCTGAGTTGGCGCGGTGGCGGAGCCTTCATGAAGATCTGCATGCCGCCACGCAGGCGCTTGATGAGTTGGCCTAGGAGCTGCATGTCGCCACGTAGGTGCCCGCCCAGCTAGTTGGGCTGGCAGCTGCATGTGAACACTGGTGGAAGCTTGGTTGGCGTGGGCTTGGCGGTGGCCCTGTCGGCGTCTTTGGCGAGGGCCTTGCTGGGTGGCCCGGCAAGGGTCTCGTCGTGGCGCGTTGTCGTCCCTGGCAAGGATCTTGCCGGGGGTCTGGTGGCCTTCCTTGGCAAGGATCTTGCCGAGAATCATCGTCTTCTGATCTGATCTTGAATATGTCTTCACAAAGATCTATATGTCGCCACAGGGGTGCCTTCCCGAGCCCTGGCCCCATGCTGATGATGGCACTGGGGGCCGCGGGCTCAAGGGTGGCTCGCTCTGTTGGTGCTGGGCGAGCTGTCCCAGCAAGAGTCTTGCCGGGGCCGCTGAGGCCACCCAGCAAGGGTCTTGCCGGGGGAACTTGCTTCGTCCCTCTGCTCTTTGTGGTCTTGGCCTTGGCGTTGCTTTGATTTCCTTAGGCTTCGATCTTACCTTGGCTCACCTCCCTTGTTCTGCTTGGTGTGGCGGTGGGCGCGGCTCTGACTGCCCATGCATAGGAAAAGGGGTACAAAGATGCACCCCTATTTTTGCACACCGACAGGAGCCCCCAGGCCTGGGCCACAGACAAGCGCGACGCGTTGTTGGGCCAGGCCCAAAACGGTGCACGGGCAGGTGGGGCGGTTTTTCCCGTGGTAAGTTTCTTCGCGCGCTCCACCTCCCACAACCCGCGCACGCGGCGCGGTGTGGAGGGGCATGCGTGACGTGGGCGGCATGCGTGGGGCGGTTTCCACACGCATGCGTCACATCACAGTAAGTGGGCAGCGCGCCCTGCGGCTTCCTCATAAAAAGGGATAACCACGGGCACACTGTTCCTTTTACCCTTCGCGCAACCCCAATCTCGGAAACCTCCGTCTGCCTTCCTCTTCTTCCTGAAGCTTCGTCCCCGCTTGCTGTCGTTGCGCTTCCGCCACCCTCTGTCCTGCCCTCTTCCCCCAGTCGCCATGGCGCCAAAATCCACCAAGGGAAAGGGAGTGGCCAAGGACGCGGAGCCGCCGGAGAGTGTGCTGGAGGTGCAGCGGACACAGTCCGCTTTCTTCCCCTCGACGGTCGATGTGTTCGAGCTTCGGGACTCCTTCAGGCCTGAGGGAGTCCTAGATTAGGGGGTCTCCGGATAGCCGGATTGTTGGACTATGAAGATACAAGATTGAAGACTTCGTCTCATGTCCGGATGGGACTCTCCTTGGGATGAAAGGCAAGCTAGGCAATACGGATATGTATATCTCCTCCCTTGTGACCGACCTTGTGTAACCCTAACCCCCTCCGGTGTCTATATAAACCGGAGGGTTTAGTCTGTAGGACAACATACAATCATACCATAGGCTAGCTTCTAGGGTTTAGCCTCTACGATCTTGTGGTAGATCAACTCTTGTAATACTCATATCATCAAGAACAATCAAGCAGGATGTAGGGTATTACCTCCATCAAGAGGGCCCGAACCTGGGTAAACATCGTGTCCCCTGCCTCCTGTTACCATCCGCCTTAGACGCACAGTTCGGGACCCCCTACCTGAGATCCGCCGGTTTTGACACTGACATTGGTGCTTTCATTGAGAGTTCCACTGTGTTTTCGCCGTAAGGCTTGATGGCTCCTTCGATCATCGGTAACGATGCGGTCCAAGGTGAGGTTTTACTCCCCGGACAGATCTTCGTACTCGGAGACTTCACTCTGCGGGCCAATTCGGTTGGCCATCTGGAGAAGATCGAGAGCTACGCCCCTGGCCATCAGGTCAGATTTGGAAACTTGAATTACACGGCCGACATCCGCGGAGACTTGATCTTCGACGGATTTGAGCCCATACCAGGTGTGCTGCTTAGTCGTGACGAGCATGATGTAACTCTGTCACCAGACAATGTTCGGGAGATCGCATCTGTAACTACTCTGGCCATCAATCCAGAGCAAATTGCGCCATCCGAGAGCGGAGGGATAGACCCCGCCATGGAGGCCGCACTCTCAGTGGCGATAGAGCCGGATACTGACTTCACCCCTTACGAGAGCCGCGTCGCCAAACCACTGGATTCTTCTCGGGCCACGGGCTCCGAGCCGCCTGCATTTGCACCCGACGAATCCGATTGGGCGCCGATCATGGAGTTCACCTCCATGGATATCTTTCAGCACTCACCTTTCGGCGATGTGCTAAATTCATTAAGGTCTCTCTCCTTGTCAGGAGAACCTTGGCCGAACTATGTCCGGCTAGAATGGGATGCGGACGGCAAAGAAATTCGCTACCCACCCGCCACCCACTTAGTAGCCACTGTCGACGACTTAACCAACATGCTCGACTTCGACGGTATGGACGACGACGCCGGAGACGAACAGGAACCACCGCCCACAGGGCGCTGGACCGCCACCTCAGCATATGATATATACATGGTGGATACCCCCAAAGAGGGCAATGGCGACGAAATAGCGGAGGATGACCCCTCCAAGAAGCAACCCAAGCACCGACGTCAGCGGCGCCGCTCTAAGTCCTGCCACAGCAAGAACAGTGATACCGGCACAGGAGACAATAACACTCCGGATAGTGCCGAAGACAACAACAATCCCCTCCAACATGATGTAGAGCCGGAGGACGAACAAGCTAGCCCTCCAGAGCGGGCTGCAGATGGAGAACCGGAGGAGGACAATTACATGCCTCTCTCCGAAGACGAGGTGAGCCTCGGCGGCGAAGAATTTACCGTGCCTAAGGACCCCGTCGAGCAAGAGCGCTTCAAGCGCCGGCTTATGGCCACGGCAAATAGCCTGAAGAAAAAGCAGCAACAACTTCAAGCTGATCAAGACTTGCTAGCAGACAGGTGGACCGAAATCCTTGCGGCCGAAGAGTATGAACTCGAGCGCCCCTCCAAGAGTTACCCAAAATGCAGGTTGCTACCTCACCTCGAGGGGGAAGCATTGAAACCTCATTTACCAGTGTACGATGCGGCTGACCGGCCACTACGCGGCCGAGCCAGAGAGGCATTTCAGCCTGAAGTTCAGCCTACACCCCATCGCCACTCAATCAAAAATACTAAGGCCTGGGGCAACACAGAGGACCTGTGAGACATATTGGATAGTAAGGAAAAAATTGCAAGGTCAATATACGGGTCACAGACACGCGCGTCAACATGGGACGATGATCGTCGCATCGGATACGCCAGGAGTAAATCCGGCTGGGCCGAATACAGCAGACAAGATTCATATGAACTGCGTCGAGATATAGCCCGGCACAGAGGCGCCGCACACTCCCTATGCTTCACTGATGAAGTTATGAATCACGAATTCCTGGAGGGTTTCAAACCCGTAAATATCGAATCATACGATGGCACAATAGATCCCGCTGTATGGATTGAGGATTTCCTCCTTCATATCCACATGGCTCACGGTGATGATCTACATGCCATCAAGTACCTCCCACTAAAACTCAAAGGACTAGCTCAGCATTGGCTGAACAGCTTGCCAGCAGATTCCGTAGGCAGTTAGGAGGATCTGGAAGACGCATTTCTTGACAACTTCCAGGGCACTTATGTGCGGCCACCGGACGCTGATGATTTGAGCCACATAACCCAGCAGCCAGGGAAATCGGCCAGACAATTCTGGACTCGGTTCCTGACTAAGAAAAACCAAATTGTAGACTGTCCGGACATAGAGGCCCTAGCGACATTCAAGCATAACATCCGCGACGAGTGGCTCGCCCGCCACCTCGGTCAGGAGAAGCCGAAATCTATGGCAGCCCTCACAACACTCATGACCCGCTTTTGCACGGGCAAGGATAGCTAGCTGGCTCGCAGCAATAACACATCAAGGAATCCGGACACCTCGGATACCAAAGATGTTAATGGTAGGCAACGTCGTAACATACCAAAGCACCGAAACAACGACGATAACACCGAAGATACGACAATCAATGCCGGATTCAGAGGCTCTAGATCCGGTCAGCGGAAAAAGCCATTTAAAAGAAATACTCCGGCTCCGTCCAGTTTGGATCGCATACTGGATCGCTCGTGTCAAATCCACGGCACCCCCGACAAGCCAGCCAATCATACCAACAGAGAATGCTGGGTGTTCAAGCAGGCCGGCAAGTTAAATGTCGAAAACAAGGACAAGGGGCTGCATTGCAATGACGAGGAGGAGCCCTGGCCACCGAACACAGGAGGACAGAAGGGGTTTCCCCCACAAGTGAAGACGGTAAACATGATATACGCAACCCACATTCCCAAGAGGGAGTGGAAGCGTGCACTAAGGGACGTCTATGCGATGGAGCCCGTCGCCCCAAAGTTCAACCCATGGTCTGCTTGCCCGATCACCTTCAATCGCAGGGACCACCCCACTAGCATCCGTCATGGCGGATCCGCCGCACTGGTCTTAGACCCCATCATTGACGGATTTCACCTCACTCGAGTCCTTATGGACGGTGGCAGCAGCCTGAACCTGCTCTATCAGGATACAGTGTGAAAAATGGGTATCGATCCCTCGAGGATCAAACCCAGCAAAACCACCTTTAAAGGCATCATCCCAGGTGTAGAGGCCCATTGCACAGGCTCAATCATACTGGAAGTGGTCTTCGGATCACCGGACAACTTCTGAAGCGAAGAGTTAATCTTTGATATCGTCCTGTTTCGTAGTGGCTATCACGCACTACTCGAACGGACAACATTTGCAAAATTTAATGCAGTGCCGCATTACACATACCTCAAGGTCAAGATGCCAAGACCCAGGGGGTCATAACAGTAAATGGAAACACAGAACACTCGCTCCGCACGGAAGAGCACACTGCGGCCCTTGCAGCAGAAGCACAAAGCAGCCTTTTAAGGCAGACCCCTCATTCGGCGTCACAGCCCTCCAGACACCTTCAGGCGAGTCCGAAACAAGCTGCTACAGGATTGCCTAGCACGATCAGAGCTCGCCTAGCAATTCGGCCCCCGTCCCAGTCCCAGTCAAGCGACAAAATCTGTGTCGCACATACATAACTACGCACTGAAAATACCATGGACATAGGCGGGGGCACGATCAGGACACGCCCCGGAATGTGGCTTAACCACCCTTGGGGCTGTATACCTTTATCATTCCTTTTCTCTTTCAGGGCCTAACTCTCTGGAAGCCCTTTCCGGCAGTACGATTGCTGGACACATTCCGGAAGCGACAACCAAGGTGGCAAGAAGACAAGATGAACACGGGAACCCCCAGGCGGTCTCTAATAATAATTGATATACCCGTTTTTTACTAATCTATACGTAGCTCGCCCTGGGATAGGACATTTCAAATTGTCTTGCTTTCTTCTTATTGCACTACTTGTACCAGTACGCTTCGACGTATTATTTAAATAACAATGCATATCGGTAGTCTATCATTGCATTATTTAAGTTTTTCTTCTTTTTTCTCTTATATGTCCATTTACGACAATCTGCACCCACACGTTCGGGTATGGTCAGTTCGCCAGGGGCTCTCGTTTACCCCATAACACGGCGCAAGAAGTCCGAACACTTTCGACAGTGTGGCACCCTGAACTTATAGCATTATATGCAGCAACTCCGAATCATGTCTTTGGTCAAATGTTGGGTTTTCCCAGCTCCCATGCTTTGGTACCTTACGTTTCGCTATATCGGCTAAGGTAGCGGTGGGACAACTACTGCGATTGTGTTCTGGTTCTTCCGGACGAACACCTCAATAGAGAAAGCCGAAAACTGACTCTCATGATAAGGCGAGAGACTGGTCGCTGTTCGAGAGGTCTCAAGTCCTTGAAGACTTTTTCCGCGTCGGGAGAGGAGTCGGCCTTGTACGGCTTAGGCGTGTATAGCGCCCTAAATTCGGCCCTCCGAATACCAGGGGCTTCACCAAAATTTAAAATTGTAGACTTCTATGGCTAAGTGAGAGTGATAAAGCATTATAGTCTGATTGCCTGGTTCATTGCGCTGAACACCTCCCTCGAAGGACCCGAAATTGGGGTAAAGAGTGCTCAGTTTTATCCCGAACACCCCAATACTAGTTACATGGGGGCAGAAGCCCATGACTGGACAACTCTCAGATTTTATAAACCGCCGCACAGAAGGTAATATTTTAAATTGAGAAAGCATCGCATGGAGCAAATGAACTCGTTTCATATTACATGATCACATGAGCATGTTCATTCAAAAATTACATCTTTGGCACACTCATCCGCCACTAGGCGGGAACCCTTCAGGACACTCTCATAATAATTCTCGGGGCAGCGATGCTCCTTGCCCTCCAACGGCCCCTCCTTCACCAGCTTCACGGCGTCCAGCTTTGCCCAGTGCACCTTCGCACGAGCAAAAGCCCTACGCGCACCCTCGATGCAGGCAGACCGCTTTATGACTTCTAGCCGTGGGCAAGCTTCCACAAGCCGCCTCACTAGACCGAAGTAGCTGCCGGACAGGGGCTCGCCAGGCCACATCCGTACTATAAGGCCCCTCATGGCCTGTTCGGCCGCCTTGTGAAGCTCGACCAACTGCTTCAGCTCGTCGCTCAAGGTCACGGGGTGTTCGGTCCCAGTATACCGAGACCAGAACAACTTCTCCGTCAAGCTCCCCTCCTTAGCTCGGTAAAACTCCACGGCATCCAGTACACTGCGGGGAAGATCTGCAAATGCTCTTGGAGAGCTCCGAACTCGGGTATGAAAAAGGAAAGTCTCCTTCACGTGCTTGCTTTGCATAATGAATGCCTTACCCGCTGCTATCTTCTTCACCGTGTCAATCTCCTGAAGGGCCTTGTGGGCTTCCGCCTTGGTGCTTTGGATGCTGTCAAGCGCCTGTGCGAGCTCGGACTCTCGCGTCTTAGATTCAAGCTCCAAGGACTCGTGCTTTTTGGCGCGAGCCTCGAGCTCTTGCTGCACCTCGCCTACTCGGGCTTCTTGCTTTTCCCATTCAATGCGCTCCTTGGCCGCTTTGTCTTCAGCCTTGGCTAACGCCTTCCTCAGGGTCGCCACTTTGGTCGTGGCCCCTGACAAATCCATGATGATCCTATTACTTTACACCCAAACTTCTCTTTAAATATATAGACAAAGGTCTTGCTTACATTTGTTCTCCTCGAGCTGCCTCTTGGTAAGGCCGAGCTCGGTCTCGGACCGCTCTAGCTCCTTCTTCAGTACAGAGACCTCCGCAGTACATGCGGCAGCGGCCAGCAGCGAAGCCTGCACATACACATAGATACATTCTGATTAGACTCCTGAGTCATCATTTGATCCTCTATTCGGCTTTTCTTCTTGAACGCTGAACAGAGCATCAGGGGCTACTATCTGTGCGGTACTATTTTCTTATATTTTGATGGCTTACCTCAAAGCCTGTTAGGAGGCTGGCGCAAGCTTCGGTCAGTACGTTTTTGGTGGTATGAACCATTTCGACCACCGCACTCATGATTGTGCGGTGCTCTTCATCGATGGAAGCGCTGCGAAGCGCTTCCAGCAAGTTGTCCGGTGCCTTTGGATGGACAGAGGACACCGACACGGATGGTTGGCCCCCCTTAATGGGGGACCGCCTGCCAGAGTCCAGAACCATCGAAGGTTCTGGCGCAGTGTCCGGCAGGGGCCCGAATTCAGAGCCCGCAGGAGCCTCGCTCCCTTGGTACCCAGGGTCCGGGAAGTCGCCTCGAGGCGCCCCCAGGACCACCTCCGCTTGGCTCGGTGCCTTTTGAGACAACTCCTTGGCGTTGTCCGTAGGAAGAGGGGTGAAAGCGGTCGGAAGAGAACCGATGTTCATATCCGACGAGTCCAAAGAGCCGCTCGACGAGGGTACGTCGAGATGAGCTTGGGACGGACTGCATAATCATGTTCGGCATGAGGACAGGCAGTGCAATAAAACATACCATGAAGTACTATGGTGTCTGGACACTTACAACTTCGCCAGGGGCTTGTCCCTGGGTAGCCACTCGTCGCCGCTGTCGGCGGCTGTCGTGGTGCAGTCCGGAGGGAGGGTCCTTCCCTTCTTGGACCCTTCGGCCTCCCCGGATGGGTCGGCCTTCCTTTTCTTGTCTTCCCGGGCTGGGGGAGAACTTTTCTCCTCCTCCTCCCTGTTTCCGTGGGAGGAGTGCGCGTCGGAGTCATCGGACGATGAGTCCGATACAACCTTGCACCGGAGACCCTTTCGGGTCCCCGTGGCCTTCTTCATGGCCTTCTTTGCCATCACCTCGTAAGGTGCCGGAGTTAGCATCTCGTTAGAAGAGCATCTGCAGGATCCTCGGGCAGGGGGGCTGGGCAATCAAGCTGCTCCGCTATCTCTATCTAGTCCTGTTAATGACATGAAAGCTTAGATCCCGCACATAACTAAACCGGGGCAAATAAATACCCTGAGAGATATAAAAACCTACCGGATTGGTGCGGCGCTTTGGGCTGAGTCCGCGGTCCTTGCTGAGGGAGGGAGGAATCTCGGCGCTCTTGAACAGCACCCTCCAGACGTCCTCGTGCATCATGTCATAGAGCTCTCGCAGCATCTGGTGCTTGGCTGAGTCGAACTCCCACAAATCAAATGCCCGTCGTTGACACGGAAGGATCCGGCGGAAGAGCATAACCTGGACCATGTTGACAAGCTTGATTTTCTTGTTCGTCATGTTCTGGATGCAGGTCTGGAGTCCGGTCAGCTCTACCGAAGAACCCTAGGACAGGCCCTTCTCTTTCCAGGAGGTGAGCTGCGTGGGGACTCTGAATCGAAATTTGGGGGGCGCCGCCCAGTTGGAGTCGCGCGGCTCGGTGATGTAGAACCACCCCGATTGCCACCCCTTTATGGTCTCCACATAGGAGCCCTCGAGCCAGGTGACGTTAGGCATCTTACCCACCATGGCACCTCCGCACTCTACCTACTGTCCGACCACCACCTTCGGTTTGACATTAAAAGTCTTCAGCCACAGGACTAAATGGGGCTTGATGTGGAGGAAGGCCTTGCACACGACAATAAACGCCGAGATGTTGAGGATGAAATTGGGGGCCAGATCATGAAAATGCAGCCCGTAGTAGAACATGAGCCCATGGACGAACGAGTGGAGGGGAAATCCCAGTCCGCGGATGAATTGGGTAAGAAAAACTACCTTCTCATGGGGTTCGACTCGCATCTGGCAGTCGGTGCGCGATATCTGCGGCCAGATATCCGGCTTCCTGTAACTTTTTGATTTTCTCCTCCATAACGGAGGAGACCATCCACTTTCCTCATTCTTCGGACATGCTTGGAGTGGTTTGAGAATAAGAACGCGAGCTTGGGCGCTAGAGCTTGAGTGTGCAGGAATGGGTAAGCGAGGAAGAAGAAGGCGTGGGTGAAAAGGGTAAATCCTTGTCCCTTTATAAGGGCGGAGGTGGCGATGTGTCTCCCCACTCGCCTGGTAAAACCGCTTATTCCCCAGGCGCCGTAATTGATGGCGCGGTTGGGTTACCCACGTCCGTATTGATGAGAATCTCGTGATAAGGGGAACACGATCTCTGCTTTGATAAGACGTGTCAAGGAAACCGCCTCATGATATGTGCAGAGCTGGTTGAGAAAAACGGTTCGAATAATGACTGGGTCGTGGCGTCATGTCATGCCATCAAAACATGTCAGTAGATTATATTTGTGGAAATATTATTCTCTCTACGATGGTATGTGGAACTTGTTTTTTAGGGCTGGACACTATCCTTGTGTTCAAACTCTTCCACGGAGTACTCGGAGGAGGAACCCGCCTTGCAATGCCGAAGACAATACTGCGTGCCGGACTCATCGTCATTGAAACCTGGTTCAGGGGCTACTGAGGGAGTCCTGGATTAGGGGGCCTCCGGACAGCCGGACTATATCCTTTGGCCGGACTGTTGGACTATGAAGATATAAGATTGAAGACTTCGTCTCGTGTCCGGATGGGACTCTCCTTGGCGTGGAAGGGAAGCTAGGCAATACGGATATGTATATCTCCTCCCTTGCAACCGACCTTGTGTAACCCTAGCCCCCTCCGGTGTCTATATAAACCGGAGGGTTTAGTCCGTAGGACAACATACAATCATACCATAGGCTAGCTTCTAGGGTTTAGCCTCTACGATCTCGTGGTAGATCAACTCTTGTAATACTCATATCATCAAGAACAATCAAGCAGGACATAGGGTATTACCTCCATCAAGAGGGCCCGAACCTGGCTAAACATCGTGTCCCCTGCCTCCTGTTACCATCCGCCTTATACGCACAGTTCAGACCCCCTACCCGAGATCCGTCGGTTTTGACACCGACAAGGCCCCTGTGGGGAGTGAAGACGGGGGGGGGGGGGAGAATTCGGGGCATCCGGCCATGCGCGTCATCCCCGCCAACTGCGCCGAGGCTGCCCCAAATTGGTACCCTTTCTTTCTTGATTATTTTTCTTGCGGGCTCTGTCCTCCCTTCTCCGATTTCTTTAGTGACATCATGCACACCTTCAGCTTCCACCTCCTGGATTTTACCCCGAACACGGTGGCGTGCATGGCCCTTTTCGTGCACCTCTGCGAAGGCTTTGCCGGGGTGCACCCCAACACAGCGCTCTTCTGCCATTACTTCTTCCCTCGGATCCAAATGGGAGGTGCCATCTCTGGGTGCATCGCCTGGATCCCAAAATCCAAGTGAGCGTACCCGGACGGCGCCATGAAGGAGAGGTGGGAAGAATGGCGGGGCCGGTGGTGCTGGATCGAAGAGAAGGACCCGCCGGCATTCTGCAGAGTTCGTCGGGCGCCGCCGGTTCCCAGAAGCGATTGGAGCGACGTCGACGCCGACGACAAAAAGCTCACGGTCGCCACCACTAGGATTCTCCGGCTTACCCAGGCCGGCTCACCCTTGAGATGATCGGGGCGGACTTCATCCGTTGCCGGATCGATCCTCTGCATACCAAGGGGAGGCCAGCCTGGCTCTTCACGAACCCTGCTGACCTCATGCGGCTCCGCCCCGGCCTCGACCATAACTTCACAGTGATGGCGCACGCCCATTTCTGCCAGCGGATCTTCCAGCTCGACGTGGGGCGCGACGGCGAGGTCGAGCGGACCGGCAAGGTTGCGAGGGCCGCCGCGAAGGCCGGCAAGGTCCACAAGGGGCCTCTGTTCAAGCTGCCGATAGGGTGGTCCTGTTGTGCAACAACTCGCGTCGGTCCGAGATCATCGCTATGATGCTGGACTACAATGCGCACGGCCCCGTCCCGAGCTGGAAGTAACCGAAGGACGCTGAAGTGCAGCAGTTCTTCGACACCCTGCACGAGGCGTATGTCATCACCGACGCCGAGCGGCTGCTTGTCCAAGACACCTCCCAGGCGGAGCTGAACTACATCGCCACCAGGGCGAGGAAGGCGCAACTTGCAAGGGAGGCCGGCAACGCCGGCGGAGTGGAGGACAAGGCCGCGACGGCCGCGGAGGAGGAGGAGCTCGCCCGGTGGGCGGCGGCCGCCGGGGGAGTCAGCAGCACCGGCACCGAGGCTCCTTTGGTTGAAGATGTGACCGGCGGGTCATCGTCAGAGGAGGCCGAGACCGCAGAGCCGACGCCACCTATGGGGAGGGGGCGAGTCCTGCGGCGGGCCAGTTCCGGCGAGCCGGTCCGGCCCGGCAGGGCTGCGCGGTCACAACTGACCTTGGAGGAGCCCGGGCGCCATACGAGGGTCGCGGCGGCAAAGAAGCCGGTGAAGGCCGCGGTGAAGAAGAAGATAGCTGCCCCTTCTTCGTCTGTGCGTGCCCAGACACCACCTCCTTCTCCTCCTCCGGCGAATGTTGACATGGAGGTCACTTTTGATTATGGATCCCTCAGCCCGAGGAGGAAGAGGAAGACAACAGAGGAGGAGGCGGACGACAAGTAAGTATCTGGTTCCTTTTCGTTATCTCTGCCTCCTCAATCTGTGTTGCTTATCTTGACTTGCTTTCATCTTTGCAGGGAAGGGGAGATGCTGGCCCAGAGAGCAAAGAGGGCCAAGGTCTCGGCGGGTGGCCAGCCCCCAGCTGGTACTTTGGGGGCACCATTGGTGGTGTTGACCAGCCCGGACAGCAGCCCCCGGCAGAGCCCCCAGCGTAAGTTCATCACTCTTCTCCTGTCGACATGTGTTAGGGGCACGACACCTTGGCGCTGACCTTGTCAGGTACGCAGGAGGAGAGCAGCAGCAGGAGGAGCCACAGAGGGCTACTCCCAACATGCCGCCCCCATTGACCACGCCGCCCCGGGGGGCGTCCCCGGCAAGGGCGCCAGGCACCGGACCCACGCACATGGAGGAGGAGGAGGAGAACTTGGGTGCCGGCGGCTTTGCCTCTACGCCAAATGTGGCGGGGAAGGGAGCTTCCGTTTCCCAGCCGGGTACTGGCACGGGTAAGTCGTTTGTCGTTCGTCCTTGCTTCTCCCTTTTCCCTTTTTTTGCTCCTGGTCTTGGCCTTGCCTCACCCCCTTCTTCGGCGCCCAGATCCCTTCTCGGTGAACCCAGAGGACGTGGACGTCATCATTGAGGGCGTCGCCAAGGCCGCCGAGGCGATCGCCGAGAGGATCGCTGCCGAGGAGGCCGCCAAAGACGCTGTTGAGGATGCCGCCGAGGGGCCCACCGGGGAGGCCGACAAGGCTGCCGCTGAGGAGGCCGGCAAGGGGCCTGCCGGGGAAACCGGTGGGACTGTTTGCCGAGGAAGAGGAGGAGGAGGCTGGTGACCAGCCTTCCTCCTCTGCTGCTTCTGGGTCCGGCAAGTACCTGAGGGTGGGAGACGATTTGTTCGTCCACCTTCCAGGCGCGTTGAGCACCAGGACACCCGTTGAGGGAGAGGTGTTCGACGACGAGGTGCTTGCCGCTGCCGGGTTTGAAGTCGTCGACGAGCCGATTGTTGGCGGCGACGGCTCGCGGGAAGAGCGGCTCCTCCACGCCATGGGGCCAGCTTCCGGAAGCTCCAGGCGCTCCACCGCGCCTGCCTGGACAAGGCTAAGTCCAGAACGGCGGTGGTGGAGAGGGCGGAGGCGGACCTCCAGAAGCGCGTTGCCGAGGCGCAGGACTGGTTCCGCGAGGCCCACAAGGAGCTCAAGGCGGCCCAGGGTGAGCAGGCTAGGCGCAACGTGGAGCTCACCATGAAGCTCGCCGACGTTGAGAAAGCTTAGGAGGCGGCGAAGAACTTGGCCGAGGCCACCGAAGCCGCTCGGACCCAGCGCGATGCCGCGCTGAACTCCCAGGAGGAGGACCTTGCTGCGCGCGAGGAGAACCTTACCGCCATGCTTCGCGGCAAGGATGCAGAGGTGGAGAAGCTTGTCTTGCAGCGGACCAACGAGCCGCAGCAGAGGCACAAGGAGGCACTCAATGCCCAGTCCCAGGTTCACGCCGGCATGGTGGAGGAGCTAGAGGCAGAGCGTGACAGGCTGAAGGAGCAGGCCCTGAAGCTGTCCCTGGAGCAGGACACGCTCAATAGTGCCTTGACAAAGGCACAGGGCACGATCGTCCGCAAGGCTGGGAAGCTCTCCGAGGCCAACAACTCCATCAAAGACCTCAAGCTGAAGCTGGAGGGTCTCGAGGAGGTGTTGTCGAAGGCCACAACCCGAGAGGGGACCCTGGCTAAGGAGCTGGAGGCCGAGAAGCTGTTGCGGAAAAACGAGGGCCTCAACTTCGCAGACCACGTGGAGGGCGAGAACCGTTGGCTCGATCGCCTCGCCACCGTCGCCAACCAGGTCGCCGCGCAGCTGGCCACCATGGGGATGCCGGACGTGAGGTATGTCCCGGAGCGGGGCGTGAGCGCCAATTGCAGCCTGACCATGTTCTTCGAGAAGGTCGTCGGTGCTCTGGAGCGGCTTCATGCCAACCGGGCGGCCTCACTGGCCGACGAGTCCCGGAGGTTTTGCCAGGGTGCCATGACCAAGGTTCTCACCAAGGTGGCGCACTGGTATCCCCACCTCGAGTTCGACGCCGCGCTGGAGAGCTTGCTGGAGAGAACCGACCTTGCGCCGCTCAAGGAGCGCATCGAGCCCGTCATCAGCCAAGTCGGCGGAATTCTGAGGGTGGAGGGCCAGCGCCGGGATTAGGCATCCCATTTTTTTTCTTTATCGCCGCTGCAGGTTCACAACCAAGACAATTGCTATCTCTAGTTAGAACCGCAGCAACAATTTGATGTAACATAACTCTGCAGCACTTTTCAGTATCATGCATGTTATTTTCCTGTTTGATTTTTCCTTGTATGTCCACTCTACGCAACTAGGTAGGCTTGCCGGTGCGTAAACCCAGGGCGGCGTCGTGGGGATGGATCCCCATTGGCCTGCCGGGCATGCTTGCTACCGGGCGAACCACCTTACCGCCCTTAGCGCGGCCGCCCGAACTGTCGAGTTTGACTCGAGTCAGAGTCAAGAGTGTTGCCAGGTGCGGAAGGCTACCCCGCCACTCTCGACGCGGCAGCTTTGAGCTGTTGAGTGGACTCGAAACAGAACAAAGGTGTTGCCAATCGTGGGGTCCCCCCTTGCGTGCAGGCTTCCCATACATAGGCCAAATCTCCGAGGATGATAACCTTAAGTGTAAGAGGAAATAATCCAAGGCTCTGAATGACTTAGCTTTTTTGTCGCCAAGACGGCGTCGTTCCTCCAACCGCCTTCTTCTCAGGAATCGAAAGCGATGAAGAACCGCTAGGTTAACTACCAAACCAGATTCTCACAATTGCGACCCCTACCTGGTGCGCCAAGGATGTCGGTGTGGAACGACACCTATGGGATCACAAGGACCCCTACTACGGTTGTCGGGGCATAGGGTTGCGAGGAGAGCAGGGCTAGTAGACAGCACAAGGATCTTTTACCCAGGTTCGGGCCACAAGGATGTGTAAAACCCTAGTCCTGCTTTGGTGGGTGTATTTCTAAGAGTTCTTGGGCTCTCGAACTAGCTGTGGTCAGCGTGTGGTTCCAAAGAGCCGAAGCCCTCTCCTTGTCGCCTCGGGCCTCCTTTTATAGGAAAAAGGGGTTGCCATAGTGGCACACAGGAGGTGGAAAGGTCTACAGTGGCACGAGGTTATCCCTTGTATTATAGGACAAGGTGCATTTAATGCACCTCTTAGGTGTCCTCTTTCTTTATTGGGGACGGGGGTGAGGCCCGTCCTGTCCGTCGCCGCTCCTCCTCGCTTCGACACGTGCCTTGGCCGAGGATGCGTGCGGTGCAATGTAGGCAGGCAAGCAGCTGAGTTGGCGCGGTGGTGGAGCCTTCACGAAGATCTGCATGCCACCACGCAGGCGCTTGATGAGTTGGCCTGGGAGCTGCATGTCGCCACGCAGGTGCCCGCCCAGCTGGTTGGGCTGGCAGCTGCATGTGAACGGCTGTGGAAGCTTGGTTGACGTGGGCTTGGTGGTGGCCCTGCCGGCGTCTTTGGTGAGGGCCTTGCCCGGTGGCCTGGCAAGGGTCTTGTCGTGGCGCGTTGTCCTCCCCGGCAAGGATCTTGCCGGGAGTCTGGTTGCCTTCCTTGGCAAGGATTTTGCCGAGAATCGTCGTCTTTTGATCTGATCTTGAATATGTCTTCACAAAGATCTATATGTCGCCACAGGGGTGCCTTCCCGAGCCCTGGCCCCATGCTGATGATGGCACTCGGGGCCGCGGGCTCAAGGGTGGCTCGCTCTGTTGGTGTGGGGCGAGCTGTCCCGGCAAGAGTCTTGCCGGGGCCGCTGAGGCCAGCCGGCAAGGGTCTTGCCGGGGGAACTTGCTTCGTCCATCTACTCTTTGGGGTCTTGGCCTTGGTGTTGCTTTGATTTCCTTGGGCTTCGATCTTACCTTGGCTCACCTCCCTCGTTCTGCTTGGTGTGGCGGTGGGCACGGCTCTGACTGCCCGTGCACAGGAAAAGGGGTACAAAGATGCGCCCCTATTTTTGTACATAGACATTCATGCCCCAATCATGAGCTCTCAGGAGAAATTATTATTCAAAAATTTTATGCTTGGCTTTCTCTCGATAATCGCTCCATGCTCGATACTTATTGTACTGGCTCTTTTATGATGAAGACTATTGAATTCAAATGGGATTTATTGGAAAGAATTAAACACAAATTTGAAGATTGGGATCATGACGAAGGTAAGGAGTCAGGTATAAAACCTAAGTTTGATTGTGTTAAATATTTTATGGATACCGATGCTTTCCGTGAATTTAGCACTAAATATGGACTTGACTCTGAGATAGTAGCTTCTTTTTGTGAATCCTTTGCTACTCATGTTGATCTCCCTAAGGAGAAGTGGTTTAAATATAATCCTCCCATTGAAGTAAAAGTAGTTGCACCAATTAAAGTTGAAGAAAAGACTATCACTTATAATGATCCTGTTGTTCCTGCTGCTTATATTGAGAAACCACATTTCTCTGTTAGAATAAAGGATCATGCTAAAGCTTCAACTGTGGTTTGTAAGAGTTATACTAGAACACCTACTCCCTCTGAGAAAATTAAAGTTGAACCTAGTGTTGCTATGGTTAAAGATCTCTTGGACGATAACATTGATTGGCATGTTATTTATTTCTGTGATGAATCTGCAAGAATTGCTAGACCCGATACTAAAAATAAACATAGACCTGGTGTAGGCATGCCTGTTACTTCTATTAAAATAGGAGATCATTGCTATCATGGCTTATGTGATATGGGTGCTAGTGCCAGTGCAATACCTCATTCCTTATACAAAGAAATTATGCATGATATTGCACCTGCTGTGATAGAGGAAATTGATGTTACAATTAAGCTTGCCAATAGAGACACCATTTCCCCAGTTGGGATTGTTAGAGATGTTGAAGTATTGTGTGGGAAAGTTAAATATCCTGCTGATTTTCTTGTTCTTGGTTCCCCACAATATAACTTGTGTCCCATTATATTTGGTAGACCCTTCTTGAATACTGTTAATGCTAAGATAGACTGCAATAAGGATATTTTTTCTGTTGGTTTAGGGGGTATGTCTCATGAGTTTAATTTTGCTAAGTTTCGTAGACAACCCCATGATAAAGAGTTGCCTAGCAAAGATGAAATTATTGGTCTTGCTTCTATTGTCGTGCCTCCTAATGATCCTTTAGAGCAATATTTGCTAGACCATGAAAATGATATGTTTATGAATGAACGAAGGGAAATAGATGAAGTATTCTTTAAACGGGGACCTATTTTTAAACACAGCTTGCCTGTTGAAATTCCAGGGGATCCTCCTCCACCCAAGGGTGATCCAGTGTTTGAGCTTAAACCTTTACCTGATACTCTTAAATATGCTTATCTTGATGAGAAAGAGATATATCCTGTTATTATTAGTGCTAACCTTTCAGAGCATGAGGAAAAGAAATTATTGAAAACTCTGAAGAAGCACCGTGCTGCTATTGGATATACTCTTGATGATCTTAAGGGCATTAGTCCCACTCTACGGCAGCACAAAATAAAATTGGAGAAGGATGCGAAACCGGTTGTTGATCACCAACGATGGTTAAATCCTAAGATGAAAGAAGTGGTAAGAAAACAAATACTAAAGCTTCTAGAGGGAGGTATAATTTATCCCGTTGATGATAGTCAGTGAGTAAGTCCTATCCATTGTGTCCCTAAGAAGGGAGGTATTACTGTTGTTCCTAATGATAAAGATGAATTGATCCCACAAAGAATTTGAAGGAAATATGCCCTAGAAGCAATAATAAAGGTATTATTTATTTCCTCATATCATGATAAATGTTTATTATTCATGCTTGAATTGTATTAACCGAAAACATAATACTTGTGTGAATACATAGATAAACAGAGTGTCACTAGTATGCCTCTACTTGACTAGCTCGTTGATCAAAGATGGTTATGTTTCCTAGCAATAGACATGAGTTGTCATTTGATTAACGGGATCACATCATTAGAAGAATGATGTGATTGACTTGACCCATTCTGTTAGCTTAGCACTTGATCGTTTAGTATTCTGCTATTGCTTTCTTCATGACTTATATGACTATGAGATTATGCAACTCCAGTTTACCGGAGGAACACTTTGTGTGCTACCAAACATCACAACGTAACTGGGTGATTATAAAGGTGCTCTACAGGTGTCTCCAAAGGTACTTTGGGGTTGGCGTATTTCGAGATTAGGATTTGTCACTTCGATTGTTGGAGAGGTATCTCTGGGCCCACTCAGTAATGCACATCACTATAAGCCTTGCAAGCATTGTAACTAATGAGTTAGTTGCGGGATGATGTATTATGGAATGAGTAAAGAGACTTGCCGGTAACGAGATTGAACTAGGTATTGAGATACCGACGATCGAATCTCGGGCAAGTAACATACCGATGACAAAGGGAACAACGTATGCTGTTATGCGGTTTGACCAATAAAGATCTTGGTAGAATATGTAGTATCCAATATGAGCATCCAGGTTCCGCTATTGGTTATTGACCGGAGACATGTCTCGGTCATGTCTACATAGTTCTCGAACCCGTAGGGTCCGCACGCTTAAAGTTAGATGACAATCGGTATTATAAGTTTTGGGTTTTGATGTGCCGAAGGTAGTTCGGAGTCCCAGATATGATCACGGACACAAAGAGGAGTCTCGAAATAGTCGAGACATAAAGATTGATATATTGGAAGCCTATATTTGGATATCGGAAGTGTTCCGGGTGAAATCGGGATTTTACCGGAGTACCGGGGGTTACCAGACCCCCTGGGAAGTAATGGGCCTATTGGGCCTTAGTGGAGAAGAGAGAGGGCAGCCAAGAGGTGGCGCGCGACCCCCTTGCCCCAGTCCGAATTGGACAAGGGAAGGGGGCGGCGGCCCCCCTCTCCTTCGTTCTCTCCACCTCCTCCTTTCCCCCTTCTCCTACTCCTACTAGGAAAGGAGGAGTCCTACTCCCGGTGGGAGTAGGACTCCCCCCTTGGCGCGCCCTCCCTGGCCGGCCGCCTCTCCCCCCTTGCTCCTTTATATACGGGGGCAGGGGCACCTCTAGACACACAAATTGATCTATTGATCTATTCCAGCCGTGTGCGGTGCCCCCTCCACCATATTCCACCTCGGTCATATCGTAGCGGTGCTTAGGCGAAGCCCTGCGTCGGTAGCAACATCAACACCGTCACCATGCCATCGTGCTGACGGAACTCTCCCGTGAAGCTCTGCTGGATCGGAGTTCGCGGGACGTCATCGAGCTGAACGTGTGCTGAACTCGGAGGTGCCGTACGTTCGGTACTTGGATCGGTTGGATCGTGAAGACGTATGACTACATCAACTGCGTTGTGCTAACGCTTCCGCTTTCGGTCTACGAGGGTACATGGATGATACTCTCCCCTCTTGTTGCTATGCATCACCATGATCCTGTGTGTGCGTAGAATTTTTTTGAAATTACTACGTTCCCCAACAGTGGCATCCGAGCCTGGTTTTATGCGTAGATGTTATATGCACGAGTATAACACAAGTGAGTTGTGGGCGATACAAGTCATACTACTTACCAGCATGTCATACTTTGGTTCGGCGGTATTGTTGGATGAAGCGGCCCGAACCGACATTACGCATACGCTTACGCGAGACTGGTTCTACCGACGTGCTTTGCACATAGGTGGCTGGCGGGTGTCAGTTTCTCCAACTTTAGTTGAACCGAGTGTGGCAACACCCGGTCCTTGAGAAGGTTAAAACGTCACTTACTTGACGAATTATCGTTGTGGTTTTGATGCATAGGTAAGAACGGTTCTTGCTCAGCCCATAGCAGCCACATAAAAACTTGCAACAACAAATTAGAGGACGTCTAACTTGTTTTTGCAGGGCATGTTGTGATGTGATATGGTCAAGGCATGATGCTATATTTTATTGTATGAGATGATCATGTTTTGTAATCGAGTTATCGGCAACTGGCAGGAGCCATATGGTTGTCGCTTTATTGTATGTAATGCAATCGCCCTGTAATTACTTTACTTTATCACTAAGCGGTAGCGATAGTCGTAGAAGCAATAGTTGGCGAGACGACAACGATGCTACAATGGAGATCAAGGTGTCGCGCCGGTGACGATGATGATCATGACGGTGCTACGGAGATGGAGATCAAAAGCACAAGATGATGATGGCCATATCATATCACTTATATTGATTGCATGTGATGTTTATCTTTTATGCATCTTATTTTGCTTAGATCGACGGTAGCATTATAAGATTATCTCTCACTAAATTTCAAGGTATAAGTGTTCTCCCTGAGTATGCACTGTTGCGAAAGTTCTTCGTGCTAAGACACCACGTGATGATCGGGTGTGATAAGCTGTACGTTCACAGACAACGGGTGCAAAATAGTTGCACACGCGGAATACTCAGGTTAAACTTGACGAGCCCTAGCATATTCGGATATGGCCTCGGAACACTGAGACCGAAAGGTCGAGCATGAATCATATAGTATATATGATCAACATAATGATGTTCACCATTGAAACTACTCCATCTCACGTGATGATCGGGCATGGTTTAGTTGATTTGGATCACGTTATGACTTAGATGATTAGAGGGATGTCTATCTAAGTGGGAGTTCTTAAATAATATGATTAATTGAACTTAAATTTATCATGAACTTAGTACCTGATAGTATATTGCTTGTCTATGTTGTTGTAGATAGATGGCCCATGCTATTGTTCCGTTGAATTTTAATGCGTTCCTTGAGAAAGAAAAGTTGAAAGATGATGGTAGCAATTACACGGACTGGGTCCGTAACTTGAGGATTATCCTCATTGCTGCACAGAAGAATTACGTCCTGGAAGAACTGCTAGGTTCCAGACCTGCTGCAGGAGCAACACAAGATGTTATGAACGTTTGGCAGAGCAAAGCTGATGACTACTCGATAGTTCAGTGTGCCATGCTTTCCGGCTTAGAACCAGCACTTCAACGATGTTTTGAACGTCATGGAGCATATGAGATGTTCCAGGAGTTGAAGTTAATATTTCAAGCAAATGCCCGGATTGAGAGATATGAAGTCTCCAATAAGTTCTACAGCTGCAAGATGGAGGAGAATAGTTCTGTCAGTGAACATATACTCAAAATGTCTGGGTATAACAATCACTTAATTCAACTGGGAGTTAATCTTCCGGATGATAGTGTCATTGACAGAATTCTTCAATCACTGCCACCAAGCTACAATAGCTTCGTGATGAACTATAATATGCAAGGGATGAATAATACAATTCTCGAGCTCTTCGCAATGCTAAAGGCTGCGGAGGTAGAAATCAAGAAGGAGCATCAAGTGTTGATGGTCAACAAGACCACCAGTTTCAAGAAAAAGGGCAAATGGAAGAAGAAGGGGAACTTCAAAATGAACAGCAAACAAGTTGCTGCTCAAGAGAAGAAACCCAAGTCTGGACCTAAGCCTGAAACTGAGTGCTTCTACTGCAAGCAGACTGGTCACTGGAAGCGGAACTGCCCCAAGTATTTGGCGGATAAGAAGGATGGCAAGGTGAACAAAGGTATATGTGATATACATGTTATTGATGTGTACCTTACTAATGCTCGCAGTAGTACCTGCGTATTTGATACTGGTTCTGTTGCTAATATTTGCAACTCGAAATAGGGACTACGGATTAAGCGAAGATTGGCTAAGGATGAGGTGATGATGCTCATGGGAAATGGTTCTAAAGTCGAAGTAATCGCAGTCAGCACACTACCTCTACATCTACCTTCGGGATTAGTTTTAGACCTAAATAATTGTTATTTGGTGCCAGCGTTAAGCATGAACATTATATCTGGATCTTGTTTAATGCGAGATGGTTATTCATTTAAATCAGAGAATAATGGTTATTCTATTTATATGAGTAATATCTTTTATGGTCATGCACCCTTGAAGAGTGGTCTATTTTTGTTGAATCTCGATAGTAGTGATACACATATTCATAATATTGAAGCCAAAAGATGCAGAGTTGATAATGATAGTGCAACTTATTTGTGGCACTGTCGTTTAGGTCATATTGGTATAAAGCGCATGAAGAAACTCCATACTGATGGACTTTTGGAATCACTTGATTATGAATCACTTGGTACTTGCGAACCATGCCTCATGGGCAAGATGACTAAAACGTCGTTCTCCGGTACAATGGAGAGAGCAACAGATTTGTTAGAGATCATACATACTAATGTATGTGGTCCGATGAATGTTGAGGCTCGCGGCGGGTATCGTTATTTTCTCACTTTCACAGATGATTTGAGCAGATATGGGTATATCTACTTAATGAAACATAAGTCTGAAACATTTGAAAAGTTCAAAGAATTTCAGAGTGAAGTGGAAAATCATCGTAACAAGAAAATAAAGTTTTTACAATCTGATCATGGAGGAGAATATTGCAGTTACGAGTTTGGTCTACATTTGAAAAAATGTGGAATAGTTTCGCAACTCACGCCACCTAGAACACCACAGCGTAATGGAGTGTCCGAACGTCGTAATCGTACTTCACTAGATATGGTGCGATCTATGATGTCTCTTACTGATTTACCGCTGTCATTTTGGGGATATGCTTTAGAGACTGCTGCATTCACGTTAAATAGGGTACCATCGAAATCCGTTGAGACGACGCCTTATGAAATGTGGTTTGGCAAGAAACCAAAGTTGTCGTTTCTTAAAGTTTGGGGCTGCGATGCTTATGTGAAAAAGCTTCAACCTGATAAGCTCGAACCCAAATCGGAGAAATGTGTCTTCATAGGATACCCAAAGGAAACTGTTGGGTACACCTTCTATCATAGATCTGAAGGCAAGGCTTTTGTTGCTAAATTTGGATCCTTTCTAGAGAAGGAGTTTCTCTCGAAACAAGTGAGTGGGATGAAAGTAGAACTTGATGAGGTAACTGTACCTGCTCCCTTCTTGGAAAGTAGTTCATCACAGAAACCGGTTCCTGTGACACCTACACCAATTAGTGAGGAAACTAATGATGATGATCATGAAGTTTCAGATCAAGTTACTACCGAACCTCGTAGGTCAACCAGAGTGAGATCCGCACCAGAGTGGTACGGTAATCCTGTTCTGGAGGTCATGTTACTAGACCATGATGAACCTACGAACTATGAGGAAGCGATGGTGAGCCCAGATTCTGCAAAATTGCTTGAGGCCATGAAATCTGAGATGGGATCCATGTATGAGAACAAAGTGTGGACTTTGGTTGACTTGCCCGATGATCGGCAAGCCATCTAGAATTAATGGATCTTCAAGAAGAAGACAGACGCTGACAATAATGTTACTATTTACAAAGCTTGACTTGTTGCAAAAGGTTTTCAACAAGTTCAAGGAGTTAACTATGATGAGACCTTCTCACCCGTAGCGATGCTTAAGTCCGTCCGAATCATGTTAGCAATTGCCGCATTTTATGATTATGAAATTTGGCAAATGGATGTAAAGCCTGCATTCCTAAGTAGATTTCTGGAAGAAGAGTTGTATATGATGCAACCTAAAGGTTTTGTCGATCCAAAGGGAGATAACAAAGTGTGCAAGCTCCAGCGGTCCAATTATGGACTGGTGCAAGCCTCTCGGAGTTGGAATAAACGTTTTGATAGTGTGATCAAAGCATATGGTTTTATACAGACTTTTGGAGAAGCCTGTATTTACAAGAAAGTGAGTGGGAGCTCTGTAGCATTTCTAATATTATATGTGGATGACATATTGTTGATTTGAAATGATATAGAATTTCTGGATAGCATAAAAGGATACTTTAATACGAGTTTTTCAATGAAAGACCTCAGTGAAGCTGCTTACATATTGGGCATCAAGATCTATAGAGATAGATCAAGACGCTTAATTGGACTTCCACAAAGCACATACCTTGACAAAGTTTTGAAGAAGTTCAAAATGGATCAGGCAAAGAAAGGATTCTTGCCTGTGTTACAAGGTGTGAAATTGAGTAAGACTCAATGCCCGACCATTGCAGAAGATAGAGAGAAAATGAAAGATGTTCCCTATGCTTCAGCCATAGGCTCTATCATGTATGCAATGTTGTGTACCAGACCTGATGTGTGCCTTGCTATGAGTTTAGCAGGGAGGTACCAAAGTAATCCAGGAGTGGATCACTAGACAGTGGTCAAGAACATCCTGAAATACCTGAAAAGGACAAAGGATATGTTTCTCGTTTATGGAGGTGACAAAGAGCTCATCGTAAATGGTTACGTTGATGCAAGCTTTGACACTGATCCGGACGATTCTAAATCGCAAACCGGATATGTGTTTATATTAAACGGTGGAGCTGTCAGTTGGAGAAGTTCTAAACAAAGCGTTGTGGCGGGATCTACATGTGAAGCAGAGTACATAGCTGCTTCGGAAGCAGCAAATGAAGGAGTCTGGATGAAGGAGTTCATATCTGATCTAGGTGTCATACCTAGTGCATTGGGTCCAATGAAAATATTTTGCGACAACACTAGTGCAATTGCCTTGGCAAAGGAATCCAGATTTCACAAGAGAACCAAGCACATCAAGAGACGCTTCAACTCCATCCGGGATAAACTATAGGTGTGAGACATAGAGATTTTTAAGATACATACGGATCTAAATGTTGCAGACCCGTTGACTAAGCCTCTTCCACGAGCAAAACATGATCAGCATGAAGGCTCCATTGGTGTGAGAATCATAACTGTGTAATCTAGATTATTGACTCTAGTGCAAGTGGGAGACTGAAGGAAATATGCCCTAGAGGCAAAATAAAGTTACTATTTATTTCCTCATATCATGATAAATGTTTATTATTCATGCTAGAATTGTATTAACTGGAAACATAATACTTGTGTGAATACATAGACAAACATAGTGTCACTAGTATGCCTCTACTTGACTAGGCCGTTGATCAAAGATGGTTAAGTTTCCTAGCCATATACATGAGTTTTCATTTGATTAACGGGATCACATCATTAGAAGAATGATGTGATTGACTTGACCCATTCCGTTAGCTTAGCACTTGATCGTTTAGTATTCTGCTATTGATTTCTTCATGACTTATACATGTTCCTATGACTATGAGATTATGCAACTCCCGTTTACCGGAGGAACACTTTGTGTGCTATCAAATGTCACAACATAACTGGGTGATTATAAAGGTGCTCTACAGGTGTCTCCAAAGGTACTTGTTGGGTTGGCGTATTTCGAGATTAGGATTTGTCACTCCGATTGTCGGAGAGGTATCTCTGGGCCCACTCAGCAATGCACATCACTATCAGCCTTGCAAGCATTGTAACTAATGAGTTAGTTGCGGGATGATTTATTACGAAAGGATTAAAGAGACTTGTCGGTAACGAGGTTGAACTAGGTATTGAGATACCGACGATCGAATCTCGGGCAAGTAACATATCGAGGACAAAGGGAACAACGTATGTTATGCAGTTTAACCGATAAAGATCTTCGTAGAATATGTAGTAGCCAATATGAGCATCCAGGTTCCTCTATTGCTTATTGACCGGAGATATGTCTCGGTCATGTCTACATAGTTCTCGAACCCGTAGGGTCCGCACGCTTAAAGTTAGATGACAATTGGTATTGTGAGTTTTGTGTTTTGATGTACCGAAGATAGTTCGGAGTCCCGGATATGATCACAGACATGACGAGGATTCTCGAAATGGTCGAGACATAAAGATTGATATATTGGAAGCCTATATTTAGATATCGGAAGTGTTCCAGGTGAAATCGGGATTTTACCGGAGTACCGGGGGTTACCGGACCCCACAGGAAGTAATGGGCCTATTGGGCCTTAGTGGAGAAGAGAGAGGGCAGCCAAGAGGTGGCGCGTGATCCCCCTTGCCCCAGTCCGAATCGGACAAGGGAAGGGGGCAGCGGCCCCCCTCTCCTTCCTTCTCTCCACCTCCTCCTTCCCCCCTTCTCCTACTCCTACTAGGAAAGGAGGAGTCCTATTCCCGGTTGGAGTAGGACTCCACCCTTGGTGCGCCCTCCCTGGCTGGCCGCCTCTCCCCCTTGCTCCTTTATATATGGGGGTAGGGGGGCACCTCTAGACACACAAGTTGATTTATTGATCTATTCCAGCCGTGTGCGGTGCCCCCCTCCACCATATTCCACCTCGGTCATATCGTAGCGATGCTTAGGCGAAGCCCTACGTCGGTAGCAACATCATCACCATCACCTCGCCGTCGTGCTGAAGGAACTCTCCCGTGAAGCTCTGCTGGATCGGAGTTCGCAGGACGTCATCGATCTGAACGTGTGCTGAACTCGGAGGTGCCGTACGTTCGGTACTTGGATCGGTCGGATCGTGAACACGTACGACTACATCACTCGCGTTGTGCTAACGCTTCCGCTTTTGGTCTACAAGGGTATGTGGACAATACTCTCCCCTCTCGTTGCTATGCATCACCATGATCCTGTGTGTGCGTAGGAATTTTTTTGAAATTACTACGTTCCCCAACAAAATTGTTACAGGTTATTGAATGGTAATTGATTTCCGCAAATTAAATAAAGCTACTAAAAAGGATAATTACCCTTTACCTTTTATTGATCAAATGCTAGAAAGATTATCCAAACATACACATTTTTGCTTTCTAGATGGTTATCCTGGTTTATCTCAAATACCTGTGTCCAAAGAGGATTAAGAAAAGACAACTTTTACTTGCCGTCTCGGTACCTTTGCTTATAGTCGTATGCTTTTGGTTTATGCAATGCACCTGCTACCTTTCAAAGATGTATGAATGCTATATTCTCTGACTTTTGTGAAAAGATTGTTGAGGTATTCATGGATGATTTTTCTGTTTATGGAACTTCTTTTGATGATTGCTTAAGCAACCTTGATCGAGTTTTGCAGAGATGTGAAGAAACTAATCTTGTCTTGAATTGTGAGAAGTGCCACTTCATGGTTAATGAAGGTATTGTCTTGGGGCATAAAATTTCTGAAAGAGGTATTGAAGTTGATAAAGCTAAGGTTGATGCTATTGAAAAGATGCCATGTCCTAAGGACATTAAAGGTATAAGAAGTTTCCTGGGTCATGCCGGTTATTATAGGAGGTTCATTAAGGACTTCTCTAAAATTTCTCGGCCTCTGACTAATCTCTTACAAAAAGATGTTCTTTTTGTTTTTGATGATGATTGTGTAGAAGCATTTGAAATACTTAAGAAAGCTTTGATTTCTGCACCTATTGTTCAACCTCCTGATTGGAATTTACCATTTAAAATTTTGTGTGATGCTAGTGATTATGCTGTAGGGGCTGTTTTAGGACAAAGGGTTGATAACAAATTAAATGTTATCTAATATCCTAGTAAGACTCTGGACAGTGCCCAGAGAAATTATTGTATTACTGAAAAAGAATTTTTAGCTATTGTATTTGCTTGTGATAAGTTTAGATCTTACATAGTTGATTCTAAAGTAACTGTTGACACTATTCATGCTGCTATTAAATATCTTATGGAAAAGAAAGATGTTAAGCCTAGACTTATTAGATGGGTTCTCTTGCTACAAGAATTTGATTTGCATATTATTGATAGAACGGGAGTTGAGAACCCCGTTGCAGACAACTTGTCTAGGTTAGAGAATGTTCTTGATGACCCACTACCTATTGATGATAGCTTTCGTGATGAACAACTAGCTGTCATAAATGCTTCTCGTACTAATCCATGGTATGCTGATTATGCTAATTATATTGTTGCTAAATTTATACCACATAGTTTCACATACCAGCAAAAGAAAAAGTTCTTCTATGATTTAATACATTACTTTTGGGATGACCCACACCTTTATAAAGAAGGAGTAGATGTTGTTATTAGACGTTGTGTACCTGAGCATGAACAAGAACAGATCCTACGGAAGTGTCACTTCGAGGCTTATGGAGGACACCATGCTGGAGATGGAACTGCACACAAGGTATTGCAATCCGGTTTTTATTGGCCTACTCTCTTGAAAGATGCACGTAAGTTTGTCTTGTCTTGTGATGGATGTCAAAGAATTGGCAATATTAGTAGACGTCAAGAAATGCCTATGAATTATTCACTTGTTATTGAACCATTTGATGTTTGGGGCTTTGATTATATGGGACCATTTCCTTCCTCTAATGGCTATACACATATTTTAGTTGTTGTTGATTACATTACTAAGTGGGTAGAAGCTATTCCAACTAGCAGTGTTGATCATAACACCTCTATTAAGATGCTTAAAGAAGTTATTTTTCCGATGTTTGGAATCCCTAGATATTTAATGACTGATGGTGGTTCACATTTTATTCATGGTGCTTTTCGTAAAATGCTTGCTAAGTATGATGTTAATCATAGAATTGCATCTCCATATCATCCACAGTCTAGTGGTCAAGTATAATTGAGTAATAGAGAGCTCAAATTAATTTTGCAAAAGACTGTTAATAGATCTAGAAAGAATTGGTCCAAGAAACTTGATGATGCATTATGGGCTTATAGAACTGCATATAAAAATCCTATGGGTATGTCTCCGTATAAAATGGTTTATGGAAAAGCATGTCACTTACCTCTCGAACAAGAACATAAGGTATATTGGGCCATTAAAGAGCTCAATTATGATTTCAAACTTGCCGGTGAGAAGAGGCTTTTTGACATTAGCTCACTTGATGAATGGAGAACCCAGGCCTATGAGAACGCCAAACTGTTTAAAGAAAAAGTTAAAAGATGGCATGATAAAAGGATACAAAAACGTGAGTATAATGTAGGTGATTATGTATTGTTATACAACTCTTGTTTAAGATTTTTTGTAGGAAAACACCTCTCTAAATGGGAAGGTGCTTACATTATCGAGGAGGTCTATTATTCCGGTGCCATAAAAATCAAAAACTTCGAAGGCACAAATCCGAGTGTGGTGAACGGTCAAGGAATCAAACATTATATCTCAGGTCATCCCATAAATGTTCAAACTAATGTTATTGAAACCGTAACCCCAGAGGAATATATAAGGGACACTTTCCAGAATGTTTCAGACTCCGAAAAGGAATAGGTATGTGGTATGGTAAGTAAACCGACTCCAAAACAGTTCTAATAGCAATTTTTCTCCATTTTGGAATATTTAAGAAAATAGGAAAATAAGAAGTAGTCCGGGAAGGACACGAGGCGTCCACGAGGGTGGAGGGCGCGCCCCCTGCCTCGTGGGCACCTCGTGTGCTCTCCGGACTCCGTTTTCTTGCACAATACTTCTTTTGGTCGGTAAAAATTCATTATATAATCTCCCAAAGGTTTTGACCACCGTGCCATGCAAAAATCTCCTGTTTTTGTTTCGAGCTATTTCTACTGCAGATTTGGAGCAAGATGTCTTCTCAAGAGTCAGTTGGGGAGAGTCGGGTGTCTCATCTGACACCGGGGCCAAGAGTAAACAGTGATGCTGACCACTTTGGGCCATCAACTGAGGAAGAGATGGAGGCCGACTTGAAAAGGATAGATGCAATGGAGGAGGATCAAGAAGTTACTTCTCGTTTCCGAGACGGATTCACGATGGGGGAACTACAGAGCTCAGTTATTCCAAACTCGGTCATCCCTTCCAACGTTAGATTTCTTTCTTATGAAAATATGAAAAAGAGTGTTACTTGTTCTCCCGCAGATATGCAACATCCTTGGGTGAAAGGAGCTTCAGCCGTCACGGGAAACCTCCGTAAGGAAATAATGGACGTCAAGCAGCAAGTCAATAAGCTCAAGGAAGAGAATCGTATCCCGAGGGGCATCATCGCGAAGAATATCACATCACCACCCCCGAAGAAGGAAAAAACACATGGGTATGGGCACTCCCCTTGGCAACTGCCAAGCTTGGGGGAGTGCCCTGGTATCATATCACCATCACTTTTATCTTTATTGTTTTCTTAGTTCGATCCTTTTGGGTAATATCTTGATCTAGTAGAATAAAGTTTTAGTATGATCTAGTTTTGAGTTTTGCTTTGTGATCCTTCTATGTAATCGAGTCCATGAGCATAATAAAGATTAGTGTTGAGTCAAGGGCTTGATTATCTTGCTATGATCTTGAGGGAATAAAATAAAAGAGAAAGATTAAAAAGAAATAAAGGGATCATATGGATCTTATGGAGAGTAATGACTTCACATATAAAGAGTATGATGAATAAAAGTTGTTAAGAGTTGACAAACATAGTTTTGGTCATCGTTGCAGTTAATAGGAAGTAATAAAGAAAGAGAGGTTTTCACATATAAATATACTATCTTGGACATCTTTTATGATTGTGGGCACTCATTAAAATATGACATGCTAAAGAGTTGAGGTTGGACAAGGAAGACAACGTAATGGGTTATGTTTTCTTACATCTAAGATAAATTATATTGTCATGGATCATCCAAAATGTTGAGCTTGCCTTTCCCTCTCATGCTAGCCAAATTCTTTGAACCAAGTAGAGATACTACTTGTGCTTCCAAATATCCTTAAACCTAGTTTTGCCATGAGAGTCCATCATATCTACCTATGGATTGAGTAAGATCCTTCAAGTAAGTTGTCATCGTTGCAAGCAATAAAAATTGATCTCTAAATATGTATGATTTATTAGTGTAGAGAAAGTAAGCTTTATACGATCTTGTGATGTGGAAGAAATAAAAGCGACGGACTGCATAATAAAGGTCCATATCATAAGTGGCAATATAAAGTGACGTTCTTTTGCATTAAGAATTCGTGCATCCAACCATAAAAGCGCATGACAACCTCTGCTTCCCTCTGCGAAGGGCCTATCTTTTATTCTTGTCTTATACTTCATGCAAAGAGTCACGGTGACCTTAACCTTTCCTTCTTACATTTAATCCTTTGGCAAGCCCAACGTGTTGGAAAGATCCTGATACATATATCTAATTGGATGTAAGTTTTCATGAACTATTATTGTTTACATTACCCTTGAGGTAAAAGGTTGGGAGGCAAAACTATAAGCCCCTATCTTTCTCTGTGTCTGATTAAAACTTCATAACCATAAATATTGCGTGAGTGTTAGCAATTGTGAAAGACTAAATGATGGTTGAGTATGTGGACTTGCTGAAAAGCTCTTATATTGACTCTTTATGATGTTATGATAAATTGCAATTGCTTCAATGACTGAGATTATAGTTTGTTGATTCTCAATAAAGTTTCTGATTCATACTTGAAATTGTGATTGAATTGTTACTTTAGCATAAGAGATCATATGACAATATATGTATATGTTGTTGTTCCAAGAATGATCATGATGCCCTCATGTCTGTATTTTATTTTTATTGGCACCTCTATCTTTAAACATGTGGACATATTTATTGATATCGTCTTTCGCTTGACGACAAGCGAGGTCTAAGCTTGGGGCAGTTGATACGACCATTTTGCATCATGATTTTATATCGATATTTATTGCATTATGGGCTGTTATTACACATTATGTCACAATACTTATGCCTATTCTCTCTTATTTTACAAGGTTTACATGAAGAGGGAGAATGCCGACAGCTGGAATTCTGGGCTAGAAAAGGAGCAAATATTAGAGACCTATTCTGCACAACTCCAAAAGTCCTAAAACTTCATGGGAGCAAGTTTCGGAATATATAAAAAGTATTGGGCGAAAGAAGTACCAGAGGGGGGCCACCCACCATCCACGAGGGTGCGGGCGCGCCCTACCCCCCTGGGCGTGCCCCCTGCCTCGTGGGCCCCCTGGCAGCCCTTTGATGCCCATCTTTGGCTATATGGAGTCTTTCATCGAGGAAAAAATCATAAGCTAGATCACAGGACGAAACTCCACCGCCACGAGGTGGAACCTTGTCGGAACCAATCTAGGGCTCTAGCGGAGCTGTTCTGCCGGGGAAACTTCCCTCCAGGAGGGGGAAATCATCACCATCGATCCTCTCATTGGGAGGGGGTCAATCTCCATCAACGTCTTCACCAGTGCCATCTCATCTCAAACCCTAGTTCATCTCTTGTATCCAATCTTTGTCCAAAAGCCTTAGATTGGTACCTTTGGGTTGCTAGTAGTGTTGATTACTCCTTGTAGTTGATGCTAGTTGGTTTATTCGGTGGAAGATCATATGTTCAGATCCTTTATGCATATTAATACCCCTCTGATTATGAACATGAATATTATTTGTGAGTAGTTATGTTTGTTCCTGAGGACATGGGAGATGTCTTGCTATAAGTAGTCATGTGAATTTGGTATTCGTTCGATATTTTGATGAGATGTATGTTGTCTTTCCTCTAGTGGTGTCATGTGAACGTCGACTACATGACACTTCACCATTGTTTGGGCCTAGAGGAGGTCATTGGGAAGTAATAAGTAGATGATGGGTTGCTAGAGTGACAGAAGCTTAAACCCTAGTTTATGCGTTGCTTCGTAAGGGGCTGATTTGGATCCATATGTTTCATGCTATGGTTAGGTTTACCTTAATACTTCTGTTGTAGTTGCGGATGCTTGCAATAGGGGTTAATCATAAGTGGGATGCTTGTCCAAGGAAGGACAGTAGTCAAGCACTGGTCCACCCACATATCAAATTATCAAAGTACCGAACGCGAATCATATGCACGTGATGAAAACTAGCTTGACGATAATTCCCATGTGTCCTCGGGAGTGCTTTCCTTTATATAAGAGTTTGTCCAGGCTTGTCCTTTGCTAAAAAATGGATTGGGCCATCTTGCTGCACCTTATTTACTTTTATTACTTGTTACCCGTTACAAATTACCATATCACAAAACTATCTGTTACCGATAATTTCAGTGCTTGCAGAGAATACCTTACTGAAAACTGCTTATCATTTCCTTCTGCTCCTCATTGGGTTTGACACTCTTACTTATTGAAAGGTCGACGATAGATCCCCTATACTTGTGGGTCATCACTCCTCCTGGTGGTATAGCTCGACAAGTCTCTCATTTATCTTAAGCTCAGCATGCGTTGGCCCCACCCTAGTTGGCTCCCCTTGCAAGCGATGTAGCTCGGAGTTTAGATGTTTGATCTCCTTGCGGACAGACCCAAAGGTCTCCCTATTCCATCTTCCTAGGTTGTTTGATACTACATTCAACTTCTCCCTAAGGCCCTCCATTGTTACCGGACTCTGATCCATGCTCCAGTGTTGGGCGATCGTATCACGCCAGGTCTCATGCGACTCCCACATAACCTCGTACCTGAAGGGAGGCTTAGCCGGCGGGCGCCCATTGTCGCCTCTCAGGTTGAAAAGAATAGGACAGTGATCGCAGCTGGTTGCAGTTTCATGTTTCAGATTTGCCTCCGGATACTGAGCACTCAACTCAGCCGACACTAGAGCCTGATCCAACCTACACCTTGTGTAGCTGCCGCCAGTGACTCTCTTTTCAAATTTAGAAATTGCCCTCATAGCCCAAGTCCATCAGCATGCAAACGTCAATAGCGTCACGAAACCCTTGGATCTGAGCATTACTGCGTTCTCCTATGCCCGCATGTTCTTATGGACGTAGCACTTCATTAAAATCGCCTATACACACCCACGGAAGGTCGCTTGAACTTGCTATTCCCTTCATAGTGTCCCACGTCTGATGTCTCAGGTGTGTTCAGGCCTCCCCATAGAAACAAGATGCGCGCCACTTATCATGACCCGGGTCATTGATAGAGCAGTCAATATGATACACTGAGTACCCCAAAATCTCAACTTTTATTGGATTGTTCCAAAAAATACCAAGGCTGCCACTCTGGCTGTTGCTACTAACATCAAAAGAATGATCAAAGCCCAAAGTGCTTGCTAAAATTTCTACCCGATCTCTATCTAGTTGTGTTTCGACAATACAGCAGGGTAGGGACAAATTTCTTCGCTAGTTCGCGAAGTTCTCGAATTGTCGCGGCTTTGCCCGCACCGCGGCAGTTCCAACTTAAGATACTCATTGTGCCCGGCGGTACTCCTCTCGGGAGTCCGCCGATGTTGTTTCCGAACTACTGCCCAACTGCTTGATGATGCTCTGGCTCTGGTTCACCTGTTCGACCGCTGTCTCCAACCGAGCTCGCTTAGGATCTTGCTTTGGGGGCGGGCTCAATGGTATCTGTGGTGAGGGTAGAGCAAGAATATCAGCCCCCTTTGTTGTAGTCTTGTATCCCCGTTGTATGTTGGCTATTGCATCTGAGGCTTGAGTATGTTTTCTGTTTCCTTCCGCATCAGCCATATATTCATCCGTATCAGGATTGTTTCGAGTCTGCTGTCCCGTGCCCTTGGCTCTCCCTTTGTTGCCGCCTCTTGCTCCCCCAGGACCTGGCCCTGCAACCCCAGCAGACTACTTTAGTGAGCTGTTTACTACTGCAACAAAAAAATCATGGTTTTACCAAAAACACAAAAAATAATGATAGAAAGTGTAAACATTTTGTAAAAGTTAAATTTACTGGAAAATGCGAATATTTCTTAAATAATGTTAAGCACTTTTTAAAAAGACAAACAATTTTTCATTTTTCCTTAATATAGGAACAATTTATGAAATTCAAACATTAAAGAAACAAATAGTTTTAAAATTTTATAACATTTTTTAAAGCGCAAACATTTTTCAAGCACGAAGAATTTTTGAAAAAAATGAATATTTTTGAAAACGTGAAGAATTGTTAAAATTCAAATCATTTTCTCAAAACATGATTTTTTTAGAAAAATGCGAATAGTTTTTGAAAATCTGAACATTTTATGAAAATATGAACAAATTTGAATACGTTGAACATTTTTTGTGATTATTTTAAAAATAGAAAAGATCAAAAAAATAAAACAAAGAAAGTAAAAAACACAAAAACCATGTCTGAAATAAACCGCCTGGGAGCTACTAGACATCGAGTTTGCTTTTGGATGTCATGAAGCACGTTTGACAAAAAACTACCACTTTACGGGTATCCGTTCCAGAGAACTACCACTTTTTAAAAAGTGACCGAAAACTATCAAAATATTTTAATTTTGTGACTAAAAACTACTAGTTTCAGATAATGGCCAGTTTAAACGATTTAAACACGTTTATGACATTCAGAACACACTCGTCGGGCTGATGTGGCGGCAAAGTCAACTCGATTTGTTTTGACCGTTATTACAGGTGGGATCCACACGTCAGCGCCTACATTATTCTTCTTCCTCCTCAATTTTATCGCTTAGGCATTTTAACGAACACCTTGTACTCGAAACAAAATCAATCGGTGCTGCCGCTCACTGAGGACCTTCTCCTCGCGCCCCGGTGCATCGAGCCGCAGATTCGGTAGCCACCATCGTCCTCGCACACCGCCGGCGTGGATCCGGTCACCACCACCGTCTCCATCACGCTACACAAGAAGCAAGCCGCGGCACCGTGCAAATGCAGGAGAGTAGCAGCAGCGTCGGCCAAATGTGAGAGACCAGCGACCGCGAGCCCTGCAGCGGAGGGCTCACAGAGGTTGCTACCTCTTGAGCATGCGTTGGTTTTCCCTTGAAGAGGAAAGGGTGATGCAGCAGAGTAGCGTAAGTATTTCCCTCAGTTTTTGAGAACCAAGGTATCTATCCAGTAGGAGACTACACACAAGTTGCCTAGTACCTGCACAAACAAATAAGAACCTTACAACCAACGCGATAAAGGGGTTGTCAATCCCTTAACGGCCACTTGCAAAAGTGAGATCTGATAAACATAATAAGGTAAATATTTTTGGTATTTTTGTGGTATAGATTGGAAAATAAATAGTAAACTAGAATTGTAGATTGGAAACTTATATGATGTAAAGTAGACCCAGGGGCCATAGGTTTCACTAGTGGCTTCTCTCAAGATAGCATGTATTAAGGTGGGTGAACAAATTACTGCCGAGCCATTGATAGAATAACACATAGTTATGATGATATCTAGGGCAATGGTCATGAATATAGGCATCACGTCTGTGACAAGTAGACCGAAACGATTCTGCATCTACTACTATTACTGCACACATCGACTGCTATCCAGCATGCATCTAGAGTATTAAGTTCATAAGAACGGAGTAACGCATTAGGCAAGATGACATGATGTAGAGGGATAAACTCAAGTAATTTGATATAAACCCCATCTTTTTATCCTCGATGGCAACAATATAATACATGGTGTTTCCCTTTCTGTCACTGGGATCGAGCACCGCAAGATTGAACCCAAAGCTAAGCACTTCTCCCATTGCAAGAAAGATCAATCTAGTAGGCCAAACTAAACCGATAATTCAAAGAGACTTGCAAAGATATCAAATCATGCATATAAGAATTCAGAGAAGAATCAAATAATTTCATAGATAATCAAGTTCATAAACCCACAATTCATTGGATTTTGGCAAGCACACCGCAAAAAGAGTTACATCGAATAGATCTACAAGAAGATCGAGGAGAACTTTGTATTGAGAACCAAAGAGAGAGAAGAAGCCATCTAGCTAATAACTATGGAACCGAAGGTCCGTGGTAAACTACTAACACATCATCGGAGAGGCTATGGTGTTGATGTAGAAGCCCTCCATGATCGAATCCCCCTCCGGCAGATCACCAGAAAAGGTCCCCGGATGAGATCTCACGGGTACGGAAGGTTGCGGCGGTGGAAAAGGTGTTTAGTGGCTCTCCCCTAAGGTTTCAGGGTATAAGAGTATATATAGGCGAAAGAAGTAGGTCAGTGGAGCTGCGAGGGGCCCACGAGGGTGGGGGACGTGCCTGGTCCCCCTGGGCACGCCCTCCTACCTCGTGGCCACCTCGCTGCTTCCTTGACGTCCACTCCAAGTCTCCTAGATCATGTTTGTTCCAAAAAAAATCCTTGTGAAGGTTTCATCCCGTTTGATATTCCTTTTCTGCGAAACACTGAAATAGGCAAAAAAAACAACAATTTGCACTGGGCTTTCGGTTAATAGGTTAGTCCCAAAAATAATATAAAAAGGTATATTAAATCCCATTAAACATCCAAAACAGATATTATAATAGCATGGAACAATCAAAAATTATAGATACATTAGAGACGTATCAAGCATCCCCAAGCTTAATTCCTGCTCATCCTCGAGTAGGTAAATGATAAAAACAGAATTTTTGATTTGGAATGCTCCCTCACATAATTTTCAATGTAATTCTCTTTACTGTGGCACGAATGTTCAGATCCAAAAGATTCAAGATAAAAGTTTAATATTGACATAAAAATAGTAATAATTCAAGCATGCTAACCAAGCAATTATGTCTTATCAAAATAACATAGCCAAAGAAAGTTTATCCCTACAAAATCATATAGTTTGGCCATGTTTCATTTTCGTCACACAAAATGCTCCCATCATGCATAACCCCGATGGCAAGCCAAGAAATTGGTTCATACTTTTTAACGTGCTTCAGCCTTTTCAACCCTTACGCAATACATGAGCGCAAGCCATGGATATAGCACTATAGGTGGAATAGCATATGGTGATGCAGGTTATGTGAGAAGACAAAAAAGGAGAAAGTCTCACATTGACGTGGCTAATCAACGGGCTATGGAGATGCCCATCAATTGATGTCAATGCGAGGAGTAGGGATTTCCATGCAACGGATGCACTAGAGCTATAAGTGTACGAAAGCTCGTCAAAAGAAACTGAGTGGGTGTGCATACAACTTGCTTGCTCACGAAGACCTAGGGCATTTTGAGGAAGCCCATCATTGGAATATACAAGCCAAGTTATATAATGAAAAATTCCCACTAGTATATGTAAGTGACAAAATAAGAAACTCTCTATCATGAAGACCATGGTGCTATTTTGAAGCACAAGTGTGGAAAAAGGATAGTAACATTGTCCCTTCTCTCTTTTTCTCTCATTTTTTTATTTGGGCTTCTTTGGCCTCTTTTTTTATTTGGGATTCTTTGGCCTCTCTTTTTTTATTTCACTTTCCTCACATGGGACAATTCTCTAATAATGATGATCATCCCACTTTTATTTACTCATAACTCAATGTTACAACTCGATACTAGAACAAAAATATGACTCTATGTGAATGCCTCCGGCGGTGTACCGGGATATGCGATGAATCAAGAACGACATGTATGAAAGAATTATGAAAGTGGCTTTGCCACAAATACAATGTCAACTACATGATCATGCAAAGCAATATGACAATGATGGAGTGTGTCATAATAAATGGAATGGCGGAAAGTTGCATCGCAATATATCTCGGAATGGCTATGGAAATGCCATAATAGGTAGGTATGGTGGCTGTTTTGAGGAAAATATAAGGAGGCTTATGTGTGATAGAGAGTATCGTATCACGGGGTTTTGGATGCACCGGCGAAGTTTTCACCAACTCTCAAGTTGAGAAAGGGCAATGCACGGTACTGTAGAGGCTAGCAAATTGCGGAAAGGTAAGAGTGTGTATGATCCATGGACTCACATTAGTCATAAAGAACTCATATACTTATTGCAAAAGTTTATTAGCCCTCGAAGCAAAGTACTACTACGCATGCCCCTAGAGGGATAGATTGGTAGGAAAAGACCATCGCTCGTCCCCGACCGCCACTCATAAGGAAAGCACTCAAAGAATACCCCATGCTTCAAATTTATCACACAACGTTTACCATACGTGCATGCTACGGGACTTGCCAACTTTAAAACAAGTGTTTCTCAATTTCACAATTGCCCAACTAGCATGAATCCAACATTACCACCTTTATATCTCAAAAAATCTATCAAGTATCATAGTATTTAATGCACTCTATATGAAAGTTTTTATCATATCCATCTTGAATGCCTATCATATTAGGACTAGTTTTATAGCCAAAGGAAATTACCATGCTGTTCTAAAAGACTCTCAAAATAATATAAGTGAAGCATGAGAGATCAATAATTTCTACAAAATAAAACCACCACCATGCTCTAAAAAGTATAAGTGAAGCACTAGAGCAAAATTATCTAGCTCAAGAGATATAAGTGAAGCACATAGAGTATTCTAATAAATTCCGATTCATGTGTGTATCTCCCAAAAGGTGTGTACAGTAAGGATGATTGTGGTAAACTAAAAAGCAAAGACTCAAATCATAAAAGATGCTCCAAGCAAAACACATATCATGTGGTGAATAAAAATATAGCCTCAAGTAAAGTTACCAATAGACGAAGACGAAAGAGGGGATGCCTTCCGGGGCATCCCCAAGCTTAGGCTTTTGGTTCTCCTTGGATTTTACCCTAGGGTGCCTTGGGCATGCCCAATCTTAGGCTCTTGCCACTCCTTTTTCCAAAATCCATCAAATCTTTACCCAAAAACTTGAAAACTTCACAACACAAAACTCAATAGAAAATCTCATGAGCTCTGTTAGTATAAGAAAACAAATCGCCACTTTGAGGTACTATAATGAACTCATTCTTTATTTATATTTGTGTTAAACCTACTGTACTTCAACTTCTCTATGGTTCATAACCCCCGATACTACCCATAGATTCATCAAAATAAGCAACACGAAAAACAGAATCTATCAAAAACAGAACAGTCTGTAGAAATATGTAGGTTTCGAATACTTCTGCAACTCCAAAAATTCTACCAAATCAGGAAATCCTAAATAATTTGTATATTAATCTACTGCAGTTGGAATTGGCATTTTATCGCTCTCTGGTTAACAATGAAAATTATACTTGTGAGCGCATACTTTCTATTTTTTCAGCAAGATCAAATAACAATCATCCAAGAAGATCCTAAAGGCTTTACTTGGCACAAACACTAATTAAAACATAAAAAACTCAATCATAACAGAGGATAGATTATTTATTTATTACTAAACAGGAACAAAAATCAAGGAACAAAAATAAAATTGGGTTGCCTCCCAACAAGCGCTATTGTTTAACGCCCCTAGCTAGGCATAAAAACAAGAATAGATCTAGGTATTGTCATCTTTGGTAGGCAATTCTTCAATTGAACACTTATAACCCTTAGGGGTCCTTTGTTTTTGCAAATGATCAAACTTCTAGGTATGAAATCAAGAAATTGATTTGTAGCAAAAGGTTCCTTAATGATATCTACAAAGTTGGGGTGAACACTTATTGATTTGAGATCTTCATTTTTCTTACTAGAAGATTCACCCTTATTTTTAGGAACATAAATAAATTTGGCAACTTTGGTAGGAGGAGGATTTGAGGGGGTTTTAACGGAAGAAAAAGTGGACCCCAAGTTGGTAATAATTTCTTCAAGTATATCAATTCTAGTGGAATCTTGATCTATCTTTTCATTGACTATGGGTTCCTTTTCCTTAAGATTTTTCAGGGTAACTCCTACCTTAGATCCATATTGAGTAATTTGGTTGTGGATCTTTTTATCCAAATTTTCAATTAACTCAACAGTGGCAATTTTATTTTCAATAATATCAAGCCTCTGCATCACATGTTCCAAAGTTAAAATAGTTCCATTGACCAAAAGAGGTGGTGGGCCTAACAAGTCTATCATAGCATTATAAGAATCAAAAGTATGGCTACCCAAGAAATTCCCTCCGTTAATGGTATCAAGAATATATCTATACCAAGGAGTGATGCCTACGTAAAAATTGTGAAGAAGAATGGAGGTAGATTGCTTTTAGATCTGTTTTGAGCATTGCAAATACTATACCAAGCATCTTTTAGATTTTCTCCCTCCCTTTGTTTAAAATTAAGAACTTCATTATTGGGAGTACTAACAATGATAGGAGAACTAGCCATGACAGCAAGATAAACGATCTAACACACGGGCACACAAGAGGCAAGCGAAAAGAAGCGAACGGAAAAAGGGCGAACAAAACAGCAAAGGTGAAGTGGGGGAGAGGAAAATGAGAGGCAAATGGAAAATAATGTAATGCGAGGGATAAGAGTTTGTGATGGGTACTTGGTATGTATTGACTTGTGCGTAGATCTCTCCGGCAACGGCGCCAGAAATCCTTCTTGCTACCTCTTGAGCATGCGTTGGTTTTCCCTTGAAGAGGAAAGGGTGATGCAGCAGAGTAGCGTAAGTATTTCCCTCAATTTTTGAGAACCAAGGTATCAATCCAGTAGGAGACTACACGCAAGTCGCCTAGTACCTGCACAAACAAATAAGAACCTTGCAACCAATGCGATAAAGGGGTTGTCAATCCCTTCACGGCCACATGCAAAAGTGAGATCTGATAAAGATAATAAGGTAAATATTTTTGGTATTTTTGTGGTATAGATTGGGAAATAAAGATTGCAAAATAAATAGTAAACTAGAATTGTAGGTTGGAAACTTATATGATGTAAAGTAGACCCGGGGGCCATAGGTTTCACTAGTGGCTTCTCTAAAGATAGCATGTATTATGGTGGGTGAACAAATTACTGCCGAGCAATTGATAGAATAGCGCATAGTTATGATGATATCTAAGGCAATGATCATGAATATAGGCATCATGTCCGTGACAAGTAGACCGAAATGATTCTGCATCTACTACTATTACTCCACACATCGACTGCTATCCAGCATGCATCTAGAGTATTAAGTTCATAAGAACGGAGTAACGCATTTGGCAAGATGACATGATGTAGAGGGATAAACTCAAGCAATATGATGTAAACCCCATCTTTTTATCCTCGATGGCAACAATACAATACGTGTCATTTCCCTTCCTGTCACTGGGATCGAGCACCGCAAGATTGAACCCAAAGCTAAGCACTTCTCCCATTGTAAGAAAGATCAATCTAGTAGGCCAAACTAAACCGATAATTCGAAGAGACTTGCAAAGATATCAAATCATGCATATAAGAATTCAGAGAAGAATCAAATAATATTCATAGATAATCAAGTTCATAAACCCACAATTCATCGGATCTCGGCAAACACACCACAAAAAGAGTTACATCGGATAGATCTCCAAGAAGATCGAGGAGAACTTTGTATTGAGATCCAAAGAGAGAGAAGAAGCCATCTAGCTAATAACTATGGACCCGAAAGTCTGTGGTAAACTACTCACACATCATCGGAGAGGCTATGGTGTTGATGTAGAAGCCCTCCGTGATCGAATCCCCCTCCGGCAGATCACCGGAAAAGGTCCCCAGATGGGATCTCATGGGTACAGAAGGTTGCGGCAGTGGAAAAGGTGTTTCTTGGCTCTCCCCAAAGGTTTCAGGGTATAAGAGTCTATATAGGCGAAAGAAGTAGGTCAGTGGAGCTGCGAGGGGCCCATGAGGGTGGGGGCGCGCCATCCTACCTCGTGTCTGCCTCGCTGATTCCTTGACGTCCACTCCAAGTCTCCTGGATCATGTTTGTTCCAAAAAAGATCCTCGCAAAGGTTTCATTCCATTTGATATTCCTTTTCTGCGAAACATTGAAATAGGCAAAAAAAACAACAATTTGCACTGGGCTTTCGGTTAATAGATTAGTCCCAAAAATAATATGAAAAGTTATATTAAAGCCCATTAAACATCCAAAACAGATAATATAATAGCATGGAACAATAAACAATTATAGATACGTTGGAGACGTATCAGAGGTATGCGCCGAACTTTAAGTAACGATAGATTAGGTTAGTGTCGTCTCAACGGATTTAGATAGTGCCCTATTTAACGTGAATTTAGCCGTCTCTAAAGCATAACCCCAAAACGATAGTGGTAAATCAGTAAGAGACATCATAGATCGCACCATATCTAATAAAGTACGGTTATGACCAGGGGCGGAGACAGGGAGGGGCGAGCAGGGGTCAGACCCCTGCCAATCGCTCGCCCCCCTCAATAATTCATGTACTTTATATGCGCCTAATGGCCGCAACTAATTGGATAATTAGCCCAGCCCATATGCTAATAATTAACTGAAACATCACCGAAGTAGAGAAGCCCATATAACCCAATAACCCAATAACCCATGTGTACGGTGGTTGTGGCCGGTTGTTATTTTGCCACGGGCCAGTGTCTAATCCATCAAATCCATTGATTGATATGTGCCGACGTACATGTGTGTGCTGCACATATGCTAGGGCGTTGGCCGCCATCGCCGCCGCTTGTCAGCAGCGTGTCCTGGGGCTAGGGCGTTCGCCATTGCCGCCGGCCGTTACTTGGCACGACGACAATCCCGTCAAATCCATTGATCTACAGTCTGCTCCCGACACGCAGGGAGGGCTAGACGCAGGCGGATCAGATACCGCTAGATGCAGTGAGCATAATAGATGCAGGTACATCCTACCGTTTCAAAATAATTATAGTTTGACATTTGTTGAGTAAGTTAAATTTGATCAAATTTATAAATTGATATCTACAAATGAAATATACATAGCATGAATATTTTTTAAAGATTCTAAAAAAACAAATTTGGAGAAGTTTGACTTTGGACAAACCTAAACTCCAATATTTTTGAAACAATAGTAATAGGATTTTTTTATAAATTACGACCTTATTGTACTTAACTTAATTAACGGTTGTACATTTTTTTGAAAAGGATTAACAGTTGTACATATAAAATAGTAAATTATTTTAGTAATTATGTGTCTTATGTATAGTAGCTAAAGATTAAATGAAAGACAACAACAACTCCCCCACAAAAAATAAAATACAACAACTGATGGGGTAAATACTTTTTCGAATCAATTGCTTCAACTTCAAGTTCCAATAGTTTGTTGAGAATTATTATTTCTTTTGTAGTTAAAAACCATAATTTTATGCTTTATCAGGGACACTATCATTGGGACTAACATACGGTGATATGCCATCTTTTATGTCAAATAGTGTTTTGCCCCCCTCATGTTCAAATCCTGGATCCGCCCCTGGTTACGACGTTCGGACACACCATTACGCTGTGGTGTTTCAGGTGGCGTGAGTTGCGAAACTATTCCACATTCTTTCAAATGAAGACCAAGCTCATAACTCAAATATTCACCTCCACGATCAGATCGCAGAAACTTTATTTTCTTTTTATGATGATTTTCCACTTCACTCTAAAATTCTTTAAACTTTTCAAATGTTTCAGATTTATGTTTCATTAAGTAGATATACCCATATCTGCTCAAATCATCTGTGAATGTTAGGAAATAACGATACCCGCCGCGAGCCTCAACACTCATCGGACCGCATACATCAGTATGTATTATTTCCAATAAGTCAGTTGCTCGCTCCATTGTTCCGGGAACGGAGTCTTAGTCATCTTGCCCATGAGGCATGGTTCACAAGCATCAAGTGATTCATAATCAAGTGATTACAAACTCCCATCAGCATGGAGTTTCTTCATGTGCTTTACACCAATATGACCTAAACGACAGTGCCACAAATAAGTTGCACTATCATTATTAACTTTGCATCTTTTGGCTTCGATATTATGAATATGTGTATCACTACAATTGAGATTCAACAAAAATAGACCACTCATCAAGGGTGCATGACCATAAAAGATATTACTCATAACTAGAACAACCATTATTCTCTGATTTAAATGAATAACCGTCTCACATTAAACAAGATCCAGATATAATGTTCATGCTCAACGCTGGCACCAAATAACAATTATTTAGGTCTAAAACTAATCTCGATGGTAGATGTAGAGGTAGCGTGCCGACGGCGATCACATCGACTTTGGAACCATTTCCCACGCGCATCGTCACCTCGTCCTTAGCCAATCTTCGTTTAATCCGTAGCCCATGTTTCGAGTTGCAAATACGGGCAATAGAACCAATATCAAATACCTAGGCGCTACTACGAGCATTAGTAAGGTACACATCAATAACATGTATATCAAATATACCTTTCACTTTGCCATCCTTCTTATCCGCCAAATACTTGGGGTAGTTTCGCTTCCAGTGACCAGTCCCTTTGTAGTAGAAGCACTCAGTCTTAGGCTTAGGTCCAGACTTGGGTTTCTTCCCTTGAGCAGCAACTGGCTTGCTGTTCTTCTTGAAGTTTCCCTTCTTACCTTTGCCCTTTTTCTTGAAACTAGTGGTCTTGTTAACCATCAACACTTGATGCTCCTTCTTGATTTCTACCTCCGCATCCTTTAGCATCGCGAAGAGCTCGGGAATAGTATTCTCCATCCCTTGCATATTATAGTTCATCACGAAGCCTTTATAGCTTGGTGGCAGTGATTGAAGAACTCTGTCAATGACACTACCATCAGGAAGATTAACTCCCAGCTGAGTCAAGTGGTTGTGATACCCAGACATTCTGAGTATGTGTTCACTAAGAGAACTATTCTCCTCCATTTTGCAGCTATAGAACTTGTTGGAGACTTCATATCTCTCAACTCGGGCATTTGCTTGAAATATTAATTTAAACTCCTGGAACATCTCATATGCTCCATGACGTTCGAAACGTCCTTGAAGTTCCGATTCTAAGCCATAAAGCATGGCACACTGAACTATCAAGTAGTCATCAGCTTTGCTTTGCCAAACGTTCATAACGTCTGGAGTTGCTCCTGCAGCGGGTCTTGCACTTAGCGGTGCTTCCAGGACGTAATTCTTCTATGCAGCAATGAGGATAATCCTCAAGTTAGAGACCCAGTCCGTGTAGTTGCTACCATCATCTTTCAACTTAGCTTTCTCTAGGAACACATTAAAATTCAAGGGAATAGTAGCACGAGCCATTGATCTACAACAACATTGATATGCAAAAATATCAGGTACTAAGTTCATGATAGACATCCCTCGAGTCATCTAAACGATCACGTGATCCATATCAACTAAACCATGTTCGATCATCACGTGAGATGGAGTTGTTTTCAATGGTCAACATCACTATGTTGATCATATATACTATATGATTCACGTTCGACCTTTCGGTCTCAGTGTTCCGAAGCCATATCTGCATATGCTAGGCTTGTCAAGTTTAACCCGAGTATTCTGCAAGTGCAAAACTGGCTTGCACCCGTTGTATGTGAACGTAGAGCTTATCACACCCGATCATCACGTGGTGTCTCGGCACGACGAACTGTAGCAACGGTGCATACTCAGGGAGAACACTTATACCTTGAAATTTAGTGAGGGGTCATCTTATAATGCTACCGCCTCACTAAGAAAAATAAGACGCATAAAATATAAACATCACATGCAATCAAAATATGTGACATGATATGGCCATCATCATCTTATGCCTTTGATCTCCATCTCCAAAGCACCGTCATGATCTCCATAGTCACCGGCTTGACACCTTGATCTCCATCGTAGCATCATTGTCATCTCACCAACTATTGCTTCTACGACTATCGCTACCGCTTAGTGATAAAGTAAAGCAATTACATGGCGATTGCATTTCATGCAATAAAGCGACAACCATAAGGCTCATGCGAGTTGCCGATAACTTATACAAAACATGGTCATCTCAAACAACAATTTATATCTCATCACTTCTTGACCATATCACATCACAACATGCCCTGCAAAAACAAGTTAGACGTCATCTACTTTGTTGTTGCAAGTTTTACGTGGCTGCTATGGGCTTCTAGCAAGAACCGTTCTTACCTATGCATCAAAGCCACAACGACTTTTTGTCAAGTGTGTTGTTTTAACCTTCAACAAGGACTGGCCGTAGTCAAACTCGATTCAACTAAAGTTGGAGAAACAGACACCCACCAACCACCTGTGTGCAAAGCACGTCGGTAGAACCAGTCTCATGAATGCGGTCATGTAATGTCGGTTCGGGCCGCTTCATCCAACAATACCGCCGAATCAAAGTAAGATGTTGGTGGTAAGCAGTATGACTATTATCGCCCACAACTCTTTGTGTTCTACTCGTGCATATCATCTACGCATAGAACTGGCTCTGATACCACTGTTGGGGAACATAGTAATTCAAAAAAATTCTACGATCACGCAAGATCTAACTAGGAGATGCATATTAACGAGAGGGGAGAGTGTGTCCACGTACCCTCGTAGACCGAGAGCGGAAGCGTTATGTAATGCGGTTGATGTAGTCGAACGTCTTCACGATCCAACCGATCCAAGTACCGAACGTACGGCACCTTCGTGTTCAGCACACGTTCAGCACGATGACGTCCCTCGAGCTCTTGATCTAGTAGAAGGACAAGGGAGAGTTCCGTCAGCACGACAGCTTGATGACAGTGTTGGTGATGTGATCCGCGCAGGGCTTCGCCTAAGCACTACAACAATATGACCGATGTGGTAAACTGTGGAGGGGGGCACCGCACACGGCTAAGACAATTGATGTTGTGTCTTTGGGGTGCCCCCCGCCCTTGTATATAAAGGGGGGAGGAAGAGGTGGCCGGCCCAAGGGGGGCGCTCCAAGGGGGGAGTCCTACTTGGACTCCTAGTCCAAGTAGGATTCGGCCCCCCTCCTTCCAACTAACGGAAAGGGGAAAGGGGAAAGGGGGGAGAGGGAGAAGGAAAGGGGGGCCGCTCCCCCAACCCTAGTCCAGTTCGGTTTGTGCTTGGGGGAGCCCCACTTCTATGGCCCAATAGGCCCATTAACTTTCCCAGGGGGTTCAGGTAACCTCCCGGTACTTTGAAAAATCCCCGATCTTCTTCGGAACCATTCTGATGTCCGTATATAAGTGAGGGAGTCCTGGACTAAGGGGTCCTTGGGCGTCCGGCATGTTGGACATGGGCCGGACTATTGGGCCATGAAGATACAAGATGGAAGACTTTCTCCCGTGTCCGGATAGGACTCTTCTTTGCGTGGATGGTAAGCCAGGCGGCCGGATATACTATTTCCTTTCTATGTAACCGGCCTTGTATAACCTTAGTCCCCTCCGGTGTCTATATAAACGGGAGGGCTTAGTCCGTAAGGACAAGGATAATCAGATAGGCTAGACATCTAGGGTTTTAGCCATTATGATCTCTTGGTAGATCAAATCTTGTAAACCCCCCTACTCATCAATATTAATCTAGCAGGACGTAGGGTTTTACCTCCATCGAGAGGGCCCAAACCTGGGTAAACATTGTGTTCCCTATCTCCTATTACCATCGACCTCAGACGCACAATTCGAGACCCCCTACCCGAGATCCGCCAGTTTTGACACCGACATTGGTGCTTTCATTGAGAGTTCGCTGCGCCGTCGCCTAGAGGTTCGATGGCCCCGTCAATCATCCACAACAACATTGTCCAGGGAGAAACCTTCCTCCCTGGATAGATCTTCGTGTTTGGCAGCTTCGCACTGCGGGCCAACTCGCTCGGCCATCTAGAGCAGATTGATAGCTATGCCCCTGGCCTTCAGGTCAGATTTGGAAGCTTGAACTACGTCGCGGACATCTGCGGAGACTTGATCTTCGACAGATTCGAGACCACGGCAGTAGCCTCTCCCTGTCACCACGATGAACATGGCCTAAATCTATTATCAAACTACACCCAGGAGATAGAACCTGCAACTGCTTCGACTCTAGATCCGGAGCATGTCACGCCATCCAAGGACGGGAGGCTCAACCCCGCCATGGAGGCTGCAGACTCAGCGGCGTTGGAGCCGCACACGGACCCAACATCAAGTGAGATCTGTGTTGCCAGAACCTCGGACACGTTTCCGGCTACAGGTTCCGAGGCATGTGTGTCCGTGCACGACGAGCTTGATCGGGCGTTGATCATCGAATTCAGCTCCACGGACATCTTTCAGCACTCACCTTTAGGCGGCGTGCTAAACTCATTAAAAACACTCTCCCTAGCAAGGGACTCACAACCGAATTATATCACGTTTGAACTGGAGGCTGATGACGGAGAATTTCGCTTCCCACCCCCCGCCCACTTAATAGCCACTGTCGAAGACCTAACTGACATGCTCGATTACGGCTCCGGCGACATCGATGGTATGGACAACGATGTCGGAGAAGAAGAGGCCCAAAACCCGCTGTTTACTGGACGCTGGACGGCCACTTCCTCATATGATGTATACATGGTGGATGCACCAAAATAGAATAGCGGTGATGACAAGGAAGATCCGGTTGAGGATAAACCTCCCGAGATACAACCAAAGCGCCGGCATCAGCAGCGCCGCTCTAAGTCACGCCACAGCAAAGACAGAAACACCGGCATAGGAGAAGATCACACTCCGGACAGTGCCGAAGACAATGAAGACCCCGTTCAGCCAACTTACGAACAGGATGAACGGGAAGATGGGCGAGTCAGCCCTGATGAACAGGCCGTACACGAAGACTCGGAGGACAGTAATTACCTCCCACTCTCCGCGGATGAGGCAAGTCTCGGCACCGAGGATTTCATCGTGCCTGAGGAGCCTCTCGGGCAGGAGCGCTTCAAGCGCCGGCTGATAGCCACTGCAAGGAGCCTGAAAAAGAAGCAGCAACATCTTCAAGCTGATCAAGATCTACTTAATGACAGATGGACTAATGTCCTCGAAGCCGAAGAATACGGCCTCAAGCGACCACTCAAAAGTTACCTGAAGTGCAAATTACTACCTCAATTCGATGACGAAGTGCTGGAGCCCGTGCCATCAGTGCACAATGCGGCTGACCGACCGCCACGTGGCCGGGACAAAGCGGCAACACAAGCCGAACACCAGCCCGCCTTACCTCGTTGTAAAGGCAGAGACAAAACTACTCAGGGATACACGTATGATCTCCGGTAGGGCCTGAAGAATAAAACAGGTTCGGCCAGATCGATCTACGGATCACGGGGGCGTGCCTCGACACGCGATGACGGCTATCAAGCCAAACATGGCAAGTACAATTACGTCCTAGCCAAAAGCCGCAGACGGACTCCATCCGAATTACGTCACGAAATGGCCCGATATAGAGGTGCCACACACCCTCTCTTCTTCACTGATGAAGTCATGGAACATGAATTCCTAGAAGGGTTCAAACCCGTGAATATCGAATCATACGATGGAACCACAGACCCCGCCATATGGATTGAGGACCTCATTCTCCATATTCACATGGCCCGCGGCAATGACCTTCATGCCATTAAATACCTCCCCCTAAAACTCAATGGGCCATCCCAGCACTGGCTAAACAGCCTACCCAAAAATTCCATTGGCAGCTGGGAGGACTTGGAAGAAGCCTTCCTTGACAACTTCCAAGGTAGATATGTTCGACCTCCAGATGTCGATGACTTAAGTCACATAATTCAACAGCCCGGAGAGTCGGCCAGGAAACACTGGACTAGGTTCTTAACTAAAAAGAACCAGATCGTCGACTGTCTGGATGCCGAAGCCTTGGCGGCCTTCAAACACAGCATCCGGGACGAATGGCTCGCCCGACACCTCGGCCAAGAGAAGCCAAAGTCCATGGCAGCCCTTACGACACTTATGACCCGCTTTTGCGTGGGCGAAGATAGCTGCTAGCTCGTAGCAAAAACAGGGCAAACGAGCCTGGCACTGCAGAAGCCAAGAATAGCAATGGCAATCCCCGATGCAACAGACACAAGCGTCGAAACAATGGTGACAATACTGACGACACGATGGTCAATGCCGGATTCAGCGGCTCCAAGTCCGGCCAGCGGAAGAAGCTGTTCAAAAGAAACAATTCGGGCCCATCTAGCTTGGACCGCATACTCGATCGCCCATGCTAGATACACGGCACTCGTGACAAACCAGCCAATCACAACAACAGAGACTGTTGGGTTTTAAACAGGCCGACAAGTTAAATGCTGAGAACAAGGAGAAGGGGTCGCAAAGCGAAGACGATGGCGAGGAGCCCCGGCCATCGAACATAGGGGGACATAAGAAGTCCCCCCCCCCAAGTTAAAACGGTAAACATGATATACGCTACCCACATCCCCAAGAGGGAACACAAGCGCGCGCTCAGGGACGTCTATGCGATGGAGCCAGTCGCCCAAAGTTCAACCCATGGTCTTCCTGCCCGATCACTTTTGATCGCAGGGACCATCCGACCAGTATCCGTCATGGCGATTCAGCCGCACTGGTCCTAGACCCAATCATTGATGGATTTCACCTCACGCGAGTCCTCATGGATGGTGGTAGCAGCCTGAACCTGCTCTATCAGGATACAGCGTGCAAAATGGGCATTAATCCATCAAGAATTAAGCCCATAAAGACTACCTTTAAAAGGAGTCATACCAGGTGTAGAGGCTCACTTCACGGGCTCAATCACACTAGAGGTTGTCTTCAGATCTCTTGACAATTTCCGAAGCGAAGAGCTGATCTTCGATATCATCCCCTTTTGCAGCAGCTATCACGCACTGCTCGGACGAACCGCATTTGCACGCTTTAACACCGCGCCACACTACACTTATCTTAAGCTCAAGATGCCCGATCCACGTGGAGTCATAACAGTCAATGGGAACACGGAACGCTCCCTCCGTACCGAGGACCACACCGCTACTTTATCAGCAGAAGTACAGAGCGGCATCTTCAAGCAGAACCTTAATTCGTCGGCCGAACTCGCGGACACTGTCAAACGAGTTCGGACTACTCTGCAGCAGGACAGCCCAGCTCGTCAAGAGCTCGACTAGCAACTCGGCCTCCGTCCCCGTCCCAACCAAGAAGGGGCATTCGTACCGCGTGTGCATAACTACGCACTCAAAATACCATGGGCATAGACAGAGGCATAACTATCTTGTGATCCATAATACGGCTCGACCGCTCCTGGACAGCCATACTTTTCATTTTCCCTTTTTTCCTTTTCATGTCCTTTTTCCGCAGGTTTCTTCTGACGACCTGATCATCGGTCCTCTCGGCAGGATGGATACACCAAGATGGCAAGAAACACTGGCGTGCAAGGGAATTCTTAGATGGTCTCTTTAACAATCACTCTACCTACCTTCAGGACCCGCATGCAGCTGTCCCTTGGTTAGGGCATGTTAAATAGCCCAATTGCTTATCGCACCACTTGTACGAATACACTTTGACGTATTAATCAAACTATAACAGAAACAGTTTGCGGCCCAACTTCTGCGGCATTGGCTTACTACTCTTTTCCCTTTTTCTTTGATGATTTTCTCAAAGTTGCGGCCGTACACTTTGGTACGCTTTAATCTACCAGGGGCTTCATCGCGACCCATAATACGGCAACAAAGTCCGAACACTTTCTACAACACAGTTCGGTACCCCGAATTTAGCATTATATGCATTGGCTCCGAATCATGTCTTTGGTCAATAGTTGGGTTGCCCGGCTCTTGTGCTTACTACCTTACATTCTGCTATATCGGCTAGGGTAGTAAAGGGAGGACTACTGCGATTGTGTCCTAGTTCATCCGGATGAGCACCTTAGTAGAGAAAGCCAAAAACTGACTATCATGATGCGGTGAGAGCCGGTCAGCTCTTCGGAGGGTTCAAATCTTTAGCAATTTTTCCCGCATTATGTGATGAATCGGCTTTTTACACGATCAGGTGATTGCAGTACCCTAGTTCGGACACTAGGGGCTGCGCCTAAAATTTTAATTGTAGAACTCCTATGGCTAAGTGAGGGTGATAAAGCCACATAGTCCGATTGCCTGGTTCATTGCGCTAAACACCTCCTTCAAGGACCAAACAAATTGGATCAAGAGTTTTTAGATTCCATCTTGAACACCCTCGTACTACCTACGTGAGGGCTGAAGCCGATGATACGTCTCCAACGTACCTATAATTTTTTATTGTTCCATGCTATATTATATTCTGTTTTGGACATTATTGGGCTTTATTATACACTTTTATATTATTTTTGGGACTAACCTATTAACCGGAGGCCCAGCCTAGAATTGCTGGTTTTTGCCTATTTTAGGGTTTCACAGAAAAATAATATCAAACGGAGTCCAAACGGAATGAAACCTTCGGGAATGTGATTTTCGGAACAAACATGATCCAGAGGACTTGGACCCTACGTCAAGCAATCAACGAGGAATGCATGAGGTAGGGGGCGCGCCTACCCCCCCCCCCCAAGCGCGCCCTCCACCCTCGCCAGCCCCCTGTTGCTCCACCGACGTACTCCTTCCTCCTATATATACCTACGTAGCCCCAAACTACCAGATACGGAGCCAAAACCCTAATTCCACTGCCGTAACTTTCTGTATCCACGAGATCCCATCTTGGGGCCTTTTCCGGCGCTCCATCGGAGGGGGCATCGATCATGGAGGGCTTATACATCAACACCATAGCCTCTCCGATGAAGTGTGAGTAGTTTACTTCAGACCTACGGGTCCATAGTTATTAGCTAGATGGCTTCTGCTCTCTTTTTGGATCTCAATACAAAGTTCTCCTCCTCTCTTGGGGAGATCTATTCGATGCAATCTTCTTTTGCGGTGTGTTTGTTGAGACCGATGAATTGTGGGTTTATGATCAAGTTTATCGATCAACAATATTTGAATCTTATTTGAATTATTTTATGTATGATTGGTTATCTTTGCAATTCACTTCGAATTATCAGTTTGGTTTGGCCTACTAGATTGATCTTTCTTGCAATGGGGGAAGTGCTTAGCTTTGGGTTCAATCTTGCGGTGTCCTTTCCCAGTGACAGTAGGGCAGCAAGGAACGTATTGTATTGTTGCCATCGAGGATAACAAGATGGGGTTTATATCATATTGCATGAGTTTATCCCTCTACATCATGTCATCTTGCTTAAAGCGTTACTCTGTTCTCTTGAACTTAACACTCTAGATGCATGCTGGATAGCGGTCGATGTGTGCAGTAATAGTAGTAGATGCAGGCAGGAGTCGGTCTACTTGTCTCGGACGTGATGCCTATATACACGATCATACCTAGATATTCTCATAACTATGCTCAATTTTGTCAAATGCTCAACAGTAATTTGTTCACCCACCGTAAATACTTATGCTCTTGAGAGAAGCCACTAGTGAAACCTATGGCCCTCGGGTCTATCTTCCATCATATTAATCTTCCAATACTTAGTTATTTTCTCTACCATTTATTTTACTTTGCATCTTTTATTTCTCTTTATCATAAAAATACCAAAAATATTATCTTGTCATATCTATCAGATCTCACTCTCGTAAGTGACCGTGTAGGGATTGACAACCCCTTATCGCGTTGGTTGCGAGGATTTATTTGTTTGTGTAGGTGCGAGGGACTTGTGCGCGGCCTCCTACTGGATAGATACCTTGGTTCTCAAAAACTGAGGGAAATACTTATGCTAGTTTGCTGCATCACCCTTTCCTCTTCACGGCAAAACCAACCCAAGTTCTCAAGAGGTAGCAAGAAGGATTTCTGGCGCCGTTGCCGAGGAGGTTCGCGCAAGACAAGTCAAGATTTGACTCCCGACGATGAGTCACTTGTGGCGCCGTTGCAAGTCAAGACATACCAAGTACCCATCACAAATCCCTATCTCCCACATTACATTATTTGCCATTTGCCTCTCGTTTTCCTCGCCCCCACTTCACCCTTGCCGTTTTATTCGCCCTCTCTCTCTCCATCCTCCCTCTCTTTCTCTATTTGCCTCTTTTTGCCCCTTGCACTTTCTGCCGTTATGTCTGAAATTGAGGAACTTATTGTCGATATGGACAATAATAATATCATGAAAAATTCCGATGCTCCTGCTGAAGAACCCCCTATCTTACATACAAACAAATTCCTTATTGGTAGTGGTAATATTATTGGAAAAGGAGTTATCCAAGATTTCTTTACTTGTGCCGGTGCTTTGCCTTCTATGGGTAGTTCTATCCTTCATAGAACTAGTAGTCTTGCGGACTCTATCGCCTTGCTTGTAGTTGAACTTGAAAGACAATTTATGCACATGCATCCTTGCATACAAAGGATTTTCTTAGAATTTTCTAATATTGAGCATTCTTCTGTTAAGCGTGCCGCTACTATCTTTTTGGCTCATGAGTTTAGATTCATAATAAAAGAGGCTAAAGAAATCTTTGTGCATTATAGGGTGGATGCTTGTCGTCCTCTCATAGAGGCTATCCTTTTTGATCAATAAGAAATAATGCCTTTTCAATCTCTAAACTATGTTGCTTTCAATGAAAATCTTAGAAAAAGGGTTCCTACCAATGTTCTAGTTGATAGAATTTCTGACCTTAATGATGATTTGGCTATTCGAAATAATGAACTAGGATATTCTCTTGAGTATAGGCTCACAAAGTTCTGTCAAAAGAATGCTTACAATGATGAATTGGTTGTGCAATACGAAGGGCCAAAAGAGGAACCTATACCTCCCAAAGTTGATCTTGGGGACTTTTGTCCCATTAAATTGAGCCCTTTTGATTACTTTTGCTTGCCTCAAATAAAACTTGCTGCCGAACATAGAGAATATGAAATGATTTTTAATGATCTATCTTATTGTTATGGCAACACCTAGATCTATCCTTGCTTTTATGCCTAGCTAGGGGCGTTAAACGATAGCGCTTGTTGGGAGGCAACCCAATTTTTTTATTCCTTGCTTTTTTCTACTGTTTAGTAATAAATAATTTATCTAGCCTCTGTTTTGGTTGTGTTTTTTGTGTTTAATTAGTGTTTGTGCCAAGTAGAACCGTTGGGAAGACATGGGGAAAGTCTTTTTAATCTTGCTGTAAAAAGCAGAAACTTTAGCGCTCACGAGAATTGCTGCCATTTTTATTTGGAAAGTGATATTTAGTTAATTCTTTTTTCAGATGATTAATAGATAAATTTCTCACATTCAGCAATTTATTTTAGAATTTTTGGGGTTCCATATCTTGCGTTAGCTACAGATTACTACAGACTTTTCTGTTTTTGACAGATTCTGTTTTTCGTGTGTTGTTTGCTTATTTTGATGAATCTATGGCTAGTAAAATAGTTTATAAACCATAGATAAGTTGTAATACAGTAGGTTTAACACCAATATAAATAAATAATGAGTTCATTACAGTACCTTGAAGTGGTGTTTTGTTTTCTTTCGCTAATGGAGCTCACGAGATTTTCTACTTTAAGGTTTGTGTTGTGAAGTTTTCAAGTTTTGGGTAAAAGATTTGACGGATTATGGAACAAGGAGTGGAAAGAGCCTAAGCTTGGGGATGCCCATGGAACCCCAAGATAATCTAAGGACACCTAAAAGCCAAAGCTTGGGGATGCCCCGGAAAGCATCCCCTCTTTCGTCTACTTCCATCGGTAACTTTACTTGGAGCTATATTTTTATTTACCACATGATATGTGTTTTGCTTGGAGCGTCTTGTATTATTTGAGTATTTATTTGTTAGTTTTCCACAATAATCCTTGCTGTACACACCTTTTGAGAGAGACACACATGATTCGAAAATTGTTAGAATACTCTATGTGCTTCACTTATATCTTTTGAGTTGTATAGTTTTTGCTCTAGTGCTTCACTTATATCTTTTAGAGCATGTTGGTGGATTTGTTTTATAGAAACTATTGTTCTCTTATGCTTCACTTAGATTATTTTGAGAAGTCCTACAAAACAGCATGGTAATTTGCTTTAATTATGTTAGGCATTCAAGATTAATAAAATTTTTCTTATGAGTGTGTTGAATACTATGAGAAGTTTGATACTTGATAATTGTTTTGAGATATGAAGATGGTAATATTAGAGTCATGCTAGTCGAGTAGTTGTGAATTTGAGAAATACTTGTGTTAAAGTTTGTGATTCCCGTAGCATGCACGTATGGTGAACCGTTATGTGATGAAGTCAGAGCATGCTTTATTTATTGATTGTCTTCCTTATGAGTGGCGGTCGAGGACGAGCAATGGTCTTTTCCTACCAATCTATACCCCTAGGAGCATGCGCGTAATACTTTGCTTTGATAACTTGTAGATTTTTGCAATAAGTATATGAGTTCTTTATGACTAAGGTTGAGTCCATGGATCATACGCACTTTTCTTCCTTCCACCATTGCTAGCCTCTCTAATACCGCGCACCTTTCGCCGGCACCCACCATATGCCTTCCTCAAAACAGCCACCATACCTACCTATCATGGAATTTCCATAGCCATTCCGAGATATATTGCCATGCAACTTTCCACCATTCCGTTTACTATGACACGCTCCATCATTGTCATATTTCTTTGCATGATCATGTAGTTGACATTGTATTTGTGGCAAAGCCACTGTTCATAATTCTTTCATACATGTCACTCTTGATTCATTGCATATCCCAGTACACCGCCGGAGGCATTCACATAGAGTCAAATTTTGTTCTAAGTATTGAGTTGTAATTGTTGAGTTGTAAGTAAATAAAAGTGTGATGATCATCATTTTTAGAGCATTGTCCCAAGTGAGGAAAGGATGATGGAGACTATGATTACCCCACAAGTCGGGATGAGACTCCGGACGAAAAGAAAATAATAAAAAAGAATCCACAAAAAAAAGATAAAAGGCCCAAATAAAAAAATGAGAGAAAAAGAGAGAAGGGACAATGCTACTATCCTTTTACCACACTTGTGCTTCAAAGTAGCAACATGATCTTCATAATAGAGAGTCTCCTATGTTATCACTTTCATATACTGGTGGGAATTTTTCATTATAGAACTTGGCTTGTATATTCCAATGATGGGCTTCCTCAAAATGCCCTAGGTCTTCGTGAGCAAGCGAGTTGGATGCACACCCACTTAGTTCCTTTTGTTGAGCTTTCATATACTTATAGCTCTAGTGCATCCATTGCATGGCAATCCTACTCACTCACATTGATATCTATTGATGGGAATCTCCATAGCCCGTTGATATGCCTAGTTGATGTGAGACTATCTTCCCCTTTTTGTCTCCTCCACAACCACCATTCTATTCCACCTAAAGTGCTATGTCCATGGATCACACTCATGTATTGCATGAAGATTGAAAAAGTTTGAGAACACCAAAAGTATGAAACAATTGCTTGGCTTGTCATCGGGGTTGTGCATGATTTAAATACTTTGTGTGGTGAAGATAGAGCATAGCAAGACTATATGATTTTGTAGGGATAACTTTCTTTGGCCATGTTATTTTGAAGAGACATAATTGCTTAGTTAGTATGCTTGAAGTATTATTATTTCTATGTCAATATTGAACTTTTGTCTTGAATCTCTCGGATCTGAATATTCATACCACAATTAAGAAGAATTATATTGAAATTATGCAAATTAGCATTCCACATCAAAAATTCTGTTTTTATAATTTACCTACTCGAGGGCGAACAGGAATTAAGCTTGGGAATGCTTGACACGTCTCCAACGTATCTATAATTGTTCCATGCTATATTATATTCTGTTTTGGACATTATTGGGCTTTATTATACACTTTTATATTATTTTTGGTACTAACCTATTAACCGGAGGCCCAGCCCAGAATTGATGTTTTTTTGCCTATTTTAGGGTTTCGCAGAAAAAGAATATCAAATGGAGTCCAAACGGAATGAAACCTTCGGGAACGTGATTTTCAGAACGAACATGATCCAGAGGACTTGGAACCTACGTCAAGCAATCAACGAGGAAGGCACAAGGTAGGGGGCGCGCCTACCCCCCAGGCGCGCCCTCCACCCTTGTGGGCCCCCTGTTGCTCCACCGACGTACTTCTTCCTCCTATATATATATATATATATATATATATATACCTACATACCCCCAAACTATCAGATATGGAGCCAAAACCCTAATTCCACCGCCGTAACTTTTTGTATCCATGAGATCCCATCTTGGGGCCTTTTCCGGAGCTCCGTCGGAGGGGTATCGATCATAGAGGGCTTCTACATCAACACCATAGCCTCTCCGATGAAGTGTGAGTAGTTTACTTCAGACCAACGGGTCCATAGTTATTAACTAGATGGCTTCTTCTCTATTTTTGGATCTCAATACAAAGTTCTCCCCCTCTCTTATGGAGATCTATTCAATGTAATCTTCTTTTGGGGTGTGTTTGTTGAGACCGATGAATTGTGGGTTTATGATCAAGTTTATCTGTGAACAATATTTGAATCTTCTCTGAATTCTTCTATGTATGATTGGTTATCTTTGCAAGTCTCTTCGAATTATCAGTTTGGTTTGGCCTACTAGATTGATCTTTCTTGCAATGGGAGAAGTGCTTAGCTTTGGGTTCAATCTTGCGGTGTCCTTTCACAGTGACAGTAGGGGCAGCAAGGCACGTATTGTATTGTTGCCATCAAGGATAACAAGATGGGGTTTGTATCATATTGCATAAGTTTATCCCTCTACATCATGTCATCTTGCTTAAAGCGTTACTCTGTTCTCTTGAACTTAATACTCTAGATGCATGGTAGATAGCGGTCGATGTGTGGAGTAATAGTAGTAGATGCAGGCAGTAGTCGGTCTACTTGTCTCGGACGTGATGCCTATATACATGATCATACCTAGATATTCTCATAACTATGCTCAATTCTGTCGATTGCTCAACAGTAATTTGTTCACCCATCGTAAATACTTATGCTCTTGAGAGAAGCCACTAGTGAAACCTATGGCCCCCGGGTCTATCTTCCATCATATTAATCTTCCAATACTTAGTTATTTTCTTTGCCATTTATTTTACTTTGCATCTTGAGAGAAGCCACTAGTGAAACCTATGGCCCCCGGGTCTATCTTCCATCATATTAATCTTCCAATACTTAGTTATTTTCTTTGCCATTTATTTTACTTTGCATCTTTTATTTCTCTTTATCATAAAAATACCAGAAATATTATCTTATCATATCTATCAGATCTCACTCTCGTAAGTGACCGTGTAGGGATTGACAACCCCTTATCGCGTTGGTTGCGAGGATTTATTTGTTTGTGTAGGTGCGAGGGACTTGTGTGCGGCCTCCTACTGGATTGATACCTTGGTTCTCAAAAACTAAGGGGAAATACTTATGCTACTTTGCTGCATCACCCTTTCCTCTTCAAGGGAAAACCAACGCAAGTGCTCAAGAGGTAGCAGCCGATGACTGGCCAACTCTCAAAATTTCATAAACACGACCGCACAGGAGGTAAAAATATTAAACAAACATTATATTACATAGACGAACTTGTTTTTATAATACAAGGCGAGACGATATAACAATATTCATTCAAAGATTATGTCCTTCGTACACTGCTCCGCCACAATGCGGGATCCCTCAAGGACTTCGCTAAAATATCACTTGGGCGTGCGGTACTCCTTGCCCACGGGCAGTCCTTCGGTCGCGACCGTGGCAGCATTCATCTTCGCCCACTGCATCTTGACACGGGCGAAAGCCATCCGTGCACCTTCGATACAAACCTACCGCCTGATGGCATCAAGCCGAGGGCAGGCGTCGACTAGCCGCTTCACGAGACCGAAGTAGCTGCTGGGTATAGTTTCGGTTGGCCACAGCCGGACTATCAAGTCCTTCATGGTCAGTTCGGCCACCCTATGCAGTTTGACCAGCCGTTTTAGCTGGTCGCTCAAGGGCACCGGATGTTTTGGCGCAAGGTATTGCGACCAGAACAGCTTCTCCGTCGAGCTCCCCTCTTCAGCTCGAAAGAATTCAGCAGCGTCAGATACGCTGCATGGTAGATCCACAAACGCCCCTGGAGAACTCCAAACCCGGGTGAGTAAGAGATATCTCTTCTTCGCATACCTGCTTAGCATAATAAAAGCCTTACCCGCCGTGATCTTTTTGGCCTCCTGGATTTCCCGGGAGGCGTCTTGGGCTTCGGTCCGGGCCTCTTGTGCGCTTTGGCGGGCCTTCTCAAGCTCAGACTCTCGGTCCGCATGCTGACGCTCCAAGGACTCGTATTTCTTCAAAGCATCGTGAAGCTCCTGGTGGACCTCCCCAACCCTGGCCTCATGTTTTTTCCGGACAACTTGTTCCTTCGCCGCCCTCTCCTCGGCCTCGGCCAGCGCTTCCTTGAGGGTTTCAACCTCAGTCGCTGCTCCTACAAATATCACGGCACTAAAATCAATATACATCATTTATTCTTTTCGAATATACGGCAGGTCTCCACATACCTTGCTTGTCCTCCAGCTGCCTTTTCACAAGGCTGAGCTCTTCTTTGGCCCACTCCAGACTCCGCTTTAGTCCAGAGACCTTAGCGGCATGAGAGGTGGCGGCCAGCAGCGATGCATGTGTTCATAAGACATATTTAGTTAGTTTCCTGCAAAAATTACTTGATCCTCTGTCGGGCTTTTCCATTCCGAACACCGGACAGTGTCTCAGGGGCTACATTGTCTATACTATGACCTTCTTTCTCGTACCGGTTACCTCAAAGCCTGTCAGCAGGCTGGTGCAGGCTTCGGCTAGTCCGCTCTTGACGGACTGAACCCTCTCAACCACCATACCAATAAGGATATGGTGCTCCTACACAATGGAAGCGCCTCGCAACGCATCCAGCAGATTATCCGGTGCCTCTGGCTGGACAGAGGTCACCGATGGAATAGGCACACCTCCTTCTTTCGAAGGAGGTTCCTTACCGGATTCTGGAGCCGTATAGGCCGGCCTGGGAAGGTCCTTTTGGACAGCACCTCGTCGTCGCCCTTGACTGTGGGAGATTGAGCGGCCGACGATGACTCGCTGGCCATCGCCTTCGAATGTAGCGAACCTCCTGATGAGGATCGCAGGGAGCTGTCGTGGGCCGGACTACAAGTGCATGATTTAAAGCATTAAAACTGCAAACTGAAGAGGTCGAATACATGAATATGTCAGAGTCTTTTGAGCACTCACGGCGTGGCCAGGGGCTTGTTTCGGCGGCGCGGCTCTGGGCTGCTGTCGACGTCCCACGCGGAGTTATCCACGAGGGAGCTCTTCCCCCTCTTGGACGCCTCTGGCTCCAGATTTGTGGAGGCCGCCCTCTTCTTCTTTCCCCACTCAGGGGGAGAACTGCTTTCCTCGTCGTCTTCGGCGACGGAGGAGGGAGTCTCGTCCGGAGCTCCTTTGTGACGGAGGCCACCCCGGGCCTCCTTGGCCTTCTTCTTCGGTGCCTGGTAAGGCGCCAGGACTAGCATCTTCATCAGAAGAGGGATGGTTGGTTCCTCGGGCAGCGGAGCCGGACACTTAATCCGCTCCGCTTTCTCTGTCCATACCTGAAAAAATTGCTAGTGAAGTTTAGGTATCTTCCTTGAATAAGCAAGTAGAGGATACACCTTGAAACAAGAAAGACTTACCGCACTGGCAGGATGGGCCAGATCGTGCCCGCGGTCCTCGTCCGTCTTCGGCGGTGTCTCATTGCCCTTGAAGAGCAACTTCCAGATATATTTGTGTGTGGTTTCGAAGAGTCTCTCCAAGGTCTGGTGCTTCTCCGGATCGAATTCCCACAAAGGGAAAGTCCGGCTCTGGCATGGAAGGATCCGGCGGATTAACATCACCTGAATCACATTGACGAGCTTGATGTTTTTGTCCACCATGCTTTGGATGCGCATTTGTAGCGCGATCAGCTCATCTGACGAGGACCAATTCAGGCCCTTCTCTATCCAGGAGGTGAGCCGCATTGGAGCTCCGGATTTGAATTTGGGAGCCGCGACCCAGGTGGTGTCGTGCAGCTCTGTGATATAGAACCACAGTTTCTGCCACTCTTTGACGGTCTCCACAAAAGTACCCTTGGGCCATGTGACGTTGGGCAGTTTGCTCACCATGGCGCCTCCGCACTCCGTGTGTTTGTCATCCACCACCTTCGGCTTCACGTTGAAGATTTTGAGCCATAGTCCAAAGTGAGGTGGGATGTGGAGGAAAGCCTCACACACGACAATGAACGTCGAAATGTTGAGGAAAGAGTTGGGAGCTAGATCATGGAAATCTAGCCCGTAATAAAACATGAGTCCGCGGACAAAAGGGTGGAGAGGAAACCCTAACCCGCGGATGAAATGGGAGATAAACACCACCCTCTCATTGGGCTTTGGGTTGGGGACGATTTGCCCCTTGGCCGGAAGCCTATGAGTGATTTCCTTCGCCAGATACCCGGCCTCCCGAAGCTTGGTGATGTCCTTCTCCTTGACGAAGGAGGCCATCCATTTGCCTTGCGCTCCAGATCCGGACATTGTTGGAAGTGCTTTCTTGAGGCGGAAAAGATGAGGGCTTGGGCGCTGGAGCTTGAGAGTGGGTAGGTGCGAAGAGAGAAGGTGTGGGTGAAAGAAGGGAATCCTTATCCCCTTATAAAGACGGTGAATATCAAGCGCATCCCCACTCGCCTTAAAACTCGCCTATTCCCAAGGGTTGTGCGAACGGCGCAGTTGGATTACCCGCGATAGGGGGACACGATCTCTGCTTTGACAAGACGTGCCAATAAAGCTGCGTCTCGAAATATGGACCGGCAGGCCAAAAAACAGTTTGAAATAATGACCGGGAGGTGATGTAGTGTTACGTTGCAAAAAGTTGTCAGCGGATTGGACTCGTGAAATATTATATTCTCTACAGTGGTGTGTGGAACTTGTTTTGCAGATCCGGACATGATCTTTATGTTCGGAAACTGTGTCGGAGTATTCGGAGGAGGAACCCGCCTTGCAATGCCGAAGACCGTTTACGCGCCGGACACCTCGTCATTGAATCCCGGTTCAGGGGCTACTGAGGGAGTCCTTGGGCATCTGGCCTGTTGGACACGGGCCAGACTATTGGGCCATGAAGATACAAGATGCAAGACTTTCTCCCGTGTCTGGATAGGACTCTTCTTTGCGTGGATGGCAAGCCAGGCAGCCAGATATACTATTTCCTTTCTATGTAACCGACCTTGTATAACCTTAGTCCCCTCCGGTGTCTATATAAACGGGAGGGCTTAGTCCGTAAGGACAAGGATAATCAGATAGGCTAGACTTCTAGGGTTTTAGCCATTATGATCTCGTGGTAGATCAACTTTTGTAGACCCCCATACTCATCAATATTAATCTAGCAGGACGTAGGGTTTTACCTCCATCGAGAGGGCCCGAACCTGGGTAAACATTGTGTTCCCGGTCTCCTGTTACCATCGACCTCAGACGCACAGTTCGGGACCCCCTACCCGAGATCCGCCGGTTTTGACACCAACAATAAGCTTCCAATATATCAATCTTTACCTCTCGACCATTTTGAGACTCCTTGTCATGTCCGTGATCTCATCCGGGACTCCGAACAAACTTCGATCACCAAAACACAGAACTCATAATACAAATTGTCATCGAATGTTAAGTGTGCGGACCCTATGGGTTCAAGAACTATGTAGACATGACTGAGACACATCTCCGGTCAATAACCAATAGCGGAACATGGATGCTCATATTGGCTCCTACATATTCTACGAAGATCTTTATCGGTCAAACCGCATAACAACATACGTCATTCCCTTTGTCATCGATATGTTACTTGCCCAAGATTCAATCGTCGGTATCATCATACCTAGTTCAATATCGTTACCGACAAGTCTCTTTACTCGTTCCGTAATGCATCATCCCATAACTAACTCATTAGTCACATTGCTTGCAAGGCTTATAGTGATGTGCATTACCGAGAGGGCCCAGAGATACCTCTCCGATACTCGGAGTGACAAATCCTAATCTCGATCTATGCCAACTCAACAAACACCATAGGAGACACCTGTAGAGCATCTTTATAATCACCCAGTTACATTGTGACGTTTGATAGCGCACAAAGTGTTCCTCCGGTATTCGGGAGTTGCATAATCTCATAGTCAGAGGAATATATATAAGTCATGAAGTAAGCAATAGCAATAAAACTAAACGATCATTATGCTAAACTAACGGATGGGTCTTGTCCATCACATCAGTCTCTAATAATGTGATCTCGTTCATCAATTGATAACACATGTCTATGGTTAGGAAACTTAACCATCTTTGATTAACGAGCTAGTCAAGTAGAGGCATACTAGGGACACTTTGTTTTTCTATGTATTCACACATGTACTAAGTTTATGGTTAATACAATTCTAGCATGAATAATAAACATTTATCATGATATAAGGAAATATAAATAACAACTTTATTATTGCCTCTAGGGCATATTTCCTTCAAACGCCTCCCAGCAGCAGAGCCTCCCGCGTGGAGCCGAGGAGCAGGAGTAAGGCATGGAGGCAGGCGGCTGCGAGGCGCGTGGCAATCTTGCGGCCAGTCCGGACGAGGCGCGCGGCGCTACGGGAGTCGCCTTGATAGACGGACATGAGGGACTTGGCGAGGAATGTTGGGACGGTGCGGAGGCCGCTCCCGATTGAGTGGGCGTCGCGGTCGGCGTCACTGTCGCCTATCGTCGACGTAGAGCGCGACGACCCACATGCATGCCTTGTTCTCCGACAGCAAGCACGGGGTCGAGGGCGTGGCGCTCGTGGAGGCACCTCCGCTGTTGACTAGAAGGCGGGCACGGCGCCATGCTCGGACTTGCATCGCCGTCTATGTTGAACGCGGCCATGGCGGCCTCGTCGTCACTCACTCCCACGGTCGGCAACCAGCTCCGCGTGCTCGACGGGGCGTCCATGGTCTGTTTCATCACGCTGGCACGAACACTAGGTATTCATTGAAATGCCTATGAGAGAAAACAGAGGAAGAAGAAGAATATAGGCATTGACGTGTGGGCCTCACCTGTAGTAACGGTCAACTCAATGGTCAAAATAAACAGAGTTGACTTTGCCGCCACATCAGCCCTGACGGGTGGGTCCCGTATGTCATAAACGTGTTTAAATCATTTAAACTGGCCATTATCTGAAAGTGGTAGTTTTTAGTCACAAAATTAAAAAAAATTGGTAGTTTTCGATCACTTTCAAAAGTGTGGTAGTTCAGTGGGACGGATACCCCTAGAGTGGTAGTTTTTTTTATCAAACACTCGTGTAACTCTGATGATGACATTGATATTCTTCGTGTTGGCTTCGATTCCTCGTTCGGAAACAAGATAACCGAGTAGCTTTCCCGCAGGCATCATGAAAATGCATTTCTGTGGGTTGAGCTTGATGTCATAAGCTTGAAGATTTTTGAACGTTTCCCCAAGGCTAGTCGGGAGATCGGATCCCTTGAACGACTTCATGACGATGTCGTCTACCTAATCTCTTGCATTTCTGTTAATCTGCATGTGCAAACAAGTTTGAACCATACGCTAATAAGTAGCATGAGCATTCTTATGTTCAAATGGCATCATTATATAACAGAAAGGCCCAAACATGATTATGAAGGCCCTTTTTATTTAATCACTTTATTTCAATCTGATCTGATGACAACCAATAAGCATTTGAAAAACATAATCCCCTTGCAGCCAGCAGTGGAGTCTACTATCTGGTCAATATTTTGGACACGCCTGGTTAATGTTTTTGAAGTCGATACACATGCACCAAGAATTGTTCTTCTTTGGCATCATGATTGGGTTTGCCAGCCATTCTAAGTGCAACACCTCCTTGATGAACCCTTCTCGCAGCAAAGAAAGAATCAAAGAGGCCGGCTAAATGCTACTATAAAGTGTGAGGAAGAGGTATACGATAGACGATAGTCTGACAGATGTTTCAGAAGACATGCATTAGAGGAAACAAACTGCTAACATATGATGTATAATTCTGTGCCGCATCTCTGTTGTAACCATCTCCTAGTCATCAGGATCACGATCCACTCTTCTTGCTAATGGCCTGCGTGCCTACACCTACGGGAGCAGTTGAGGCTCCTTCTATTTGCATTCTGTACATTGCTTTCGGTGAATACAACGACTGTGTGCAGGATCTTAAACCTTAGCTCAAACTACCAGCAAACACCATTGCGAATCAATCTGTGGTTGAGTTGGTTAGATGGACAGTGGTATCCCCAACCTACCAGGGTTCAAATCCTGGTGCTCGCATTATTCCTGGATTTATTTCAGGATTTCCAGTGATGCGCTTTCAGTGGGAGGAGACGTTCCCGTCGACGACGAAAAAGAATACAAACACCATTAATTGTGATCAATGACCAGATGGTAACGTGGATGTGATAAAAAGAGCAAGCACGACCAACCACGCAAGCGAGTTTTCTTCCCTACCGTCCTACAGCCAACCAGTACTTTATTACACCATTTCCGCAGAAGTATAGCTGGCCTTCTATATTTGTCATTCTTTTTTTTCTTGAAACTTTTCTATATTTGTCATCCGAGAACATGCTGCGAAACCTGCCTACCATACCCCACTTCCTTTCAAAGACCCGCAAAGGAAGAATCAAAGACGCCGGCTGGCTGCTATAACCAGTAGCAAGGTCCCAATCTCGATATGTATACATAGACGAATGCAAGATCTGCTTCGGTGACGCTGTACAGACTGTACAGACTTGGACATGTCGTAGCTTGGAATAAAACCCTCCTTCCCCTTTTGTTTCATCTCCTAATCGACGGCGCGTAATGGCTAGCTTATCCCTTCAACACCTTTCACACGAAAGGAGCGAAATGCCATGCTCTCCTAACGAACGGTCTCAGTTATCTTTTCCGTAGATTTTTGTAACAGTACCGAAGATTTTAAATCCTAACCTAGAATGCAGTTGTTTTATGGTGTTCACTCGACACGATATCGTGCATGCATGGGCTTCGTTTGGCTGGTTGTGCACGACCAGGTACCAAATCGGTACAGATACGTGCTGAATGCATCATCCTTGGAAAAAATAAATCTAGTTGTGGTTGGGAGAGGATTTGTAGCACGCAGGTCTCACAGCATGCAGTCTCTCGGCCGTGCTTTTTATTTTTGGCTTTTGATTTTCAATCTTTTATATCTTTTGAACAGAAAGTTCAAATTAAGTTTTGTTTTCATATTTGTGTTTCTCGTGACGAGGGCTTTCAAATAAGATTCATTTTAAATACATTTCGATGAATTTTAAAAATAAATGTTAAGTTTCAACTCTTGAAACTTAGTACGCGCAAACAATAAAATCACATTTTTTTCCTACGACCAACAGAAAAAATAACTTAAAATTTTATCTATGAAACATGGTAAAAGCGAGTGAGAAAATCGCAAGTTTCAGATAAAAAATTGTAAGTTTCAACGACTGAAACTTAAAACTTACGGTGCCCTGTTCGGGATCCAACTACTTCACGAATCGTGAGGCAAATCGAGCGAACGAGTAGGGCTTGACAGGTGCATGCCCCTGTGACTTTCCGGTTGTGGTTCTGTGTTCCAACTCCTTTGGCATGGTTCCCCCGCATTTACCGCTTCCTTCGCCTGTCTCATCAAATGCACGCAAATGAAAAAAAAAAGTTGCAACATTTCATCTTTCGCTCATCCGTTTTATTTGTCTCGTATGTTTCTATAACTTTATGTGGCCCATATTTCAATGAACGCTGCTCATAGACGGTTGGTCTACCTTATCTATGTTTACGAAATACAATACTCAAGATTCTTCTCATGATATTATTTTGAAGAAATAATAGTAAGTTTACCAAAAAGCGTGCTTAAAGCTTAAGAAAAAAAAGAGAGTGGGTCAATAATAAAGAGTGGCAAAAAAGTCCCACGGTTGTTTCGGGCGTCAAAATATATTCTCGTGAGACACACGCACACGCACACTCATGTATGATAACATGGACTAGTGGTTGGACCTGCCTTTTTATGTTGCTATGGTAAATTAAAAGTGTTGTATGTTAGCTTGGAAGCCAGAACTTATAAATCAGTAATGAAATTGCTTAATTTTGATCAGTGTTGACGAATAACTAAAACTGCATGAAGCCGAAACAGGGCCAACATTGCAGCAACGCTACATCCACGGGCTTATTACTAGGTTTTACGGAGTTCCTCCTGACATGGCAAGTTACTATTGGATTAAGGGGGAGGTTGGGCCCCATCCATCTGAAAATCAGGGGGAGGCGGTGGAGAAATTGTATAGTTAGCCCCGTAACAGCTTCGTAAAATGCCCGTGTGTTTAGCATTTTTGGCCAACATCGTTTGCATGAGTTCTCCTAAGGATAAGTATGCTGTACATTTCGTAAGAAATATTTGCATCCACTCATTCCTTTTGAAAGAAATCTCTTGTTTTCCTTGTGATGTAATCACAGGAAACAAATTCCTTTATTAGGATTCAAATGGACGTGATATTATAATCCCACATATTTTCGTTTTCCCACGCCTTTTGAATCTAGAGAATCAAAGAATCCCTGATAGTCACACAAATCCAAAAGTCTGATCAAACTACTCTCACCGGTGAGCTAGTATTGCAAAAAAAAAAAAGAAATCAATCAATCAAATGAAAATGTTGCTTGAAGTGGAAACATGGCCAAATGACTTGAGAGATTTATCACTTACATATAATAAAGGGCGCCACTATGTGTCAGACTACTGATGCGTAGCTTCCTGTCAGAGCAGTAGATGGGCGTTGGATCAAAAGGTTCTGGAGCGTTAGATGCATCCCTAAAATAATGCCCACACCCCCTTGGCAGTTGTTGAAACGAATTTTCTGTATGCACGATTCTGCCATATCTGATGTCCCTGTAAACACGTATACGCTCTCCCTTGGTAGTTTTCCAAAGAAACTTCCTCCATTCACGTTGCTTCCATATATGAGGTTCCTGTAATCATGCATATTTCTGTGTACACGGGATGCTCACTTTCATTCAGTTTTCCAAACAAACTTTCTCCGGTCACATCGCTTCCATGTATGAGGTTCCTATAATCACACATGTTTCTGCGTACACACGATGCTTCCTTTCATTATATATTTCATTCATGTCCATCATATGATGAACATACTACCAACACTACAAGATACAAGTAAATGCATGCGTGCAATGCATGTTGATATCAGACAGAAAATTAATCGCAATTTGATATCAGACAGAAAATTAATTGCATGTTGATATCAGACAGAAAATTCATTGCGTGTTGATATTAAGTAGGATACCAATTACGCGTTAATTACGTGGATAGTCCATATTTGGTATGTTATTAATTGCACACTAAACATGTTGAGCGCTTGCTATTGGAGAAATATAGGTCGTTGGATTGACACTGTTTGATGTCTGAGATTTGTTGGATCTACCCTTTATGTCTTTTTATATTGTTATTATTATTATCATTACTCTATACCAATATAAAAAGACTAAAAGGGGCAGATCCAATTAATCTCAGTCATCAAATCATATCAATCCAACGACCTAGACTGCTTCAATGTCAAGCGCTCAACGCGTTTAGCGTGTAGTTAATTTCATGCCTAATATAATGTTAATCACATAATAACACGCAAACAATATTCTATTACTTAATATCCACATGCACTTAATATACTTCCAAATTAACGTGCATTGCACGTATACATTGACTAGTATTACTAGTAATGCGCACGTGCAACACACATTAATATTAGGAAATGTATTAATTGTACACAGATATTAGGTATGCTATTATTTCTGTGTTACTTCTGTGATTAGTGCAATATTTGGTATGATATTAATTGCACGATAAACACTCACCATTAGAGCAGTGCAGGTCGTTGGATTGACTTAGTTTGATGGTCGAGATCAGTTGGATCTGCCTATTTGGGTCTTTTTATTTGGTATAGATATAGATATAGATATAGATATAGATAGATTATAGATTATAGAGATACATATGGATACTTCATTCTTAGTCACATTTCTCTCCATGCACTATTACGATTTGTATTGTTCTAGGAAGCATGTATGGTTTAATTTGAAACATGTTTTTATGGTGGTTGAAGAATGCCAAAGTAGTACCAAAACCTTGCTGTTTGGGTATGTTATGTGAGACATATTGTGTTTATCTGAGAAGTATTTCACAGGTAATATTGTGCATTGAGACGACAGTGAGTCATTGAAATACTGTTTGATAATTGCTGGAAGCATGAATAAAGTATACCGAAGCATTGTATTGTTCTGCAAAGGACGAAGCACACATGTATACACTTGCAAACTTATTATGCATAAGTTGGAATCAAGGGACATATGATACCAAAGCACATCTGTGGTTCTAAACCAAAGGATGCACATACATAGGTACCAAGAAACTTAATTTACATAGCCCCAAAACATGGCAAAGAAACGGCTGACGGCAAAGTTCCTGATTCCGGTAGTGATAAGAGAATTTACCTCTACCACCTTAGGCATTGGTGGTGTATTAAGCCCATGCATTTCTTCAATATGAGGTAAATTTTTAACATCCTCAGCTTTAATACATTTTTCCTTCGTAGATTTCTTTGCCTCTTGCATATCTTCGGGACTGAGATATAATATACCCTTCTTCTTCAGAGTGGGTTTAGGCAGTGGTTCAAGAACAGTCCAATCATCATAATTTTTCAATATGTTATTCAATAATTCTTCAGCTTGTCCAACAGTTCGTCCCCTGAAAACACAACCAGCACAACTATCTAGGAAGTCTCTAGAAGCATCGGTTAGTCCATTATAGAAGATATCAAGTATTTCATTTTTCTTAAGAAGATGATCAGGCAAATCATTAAGTAACTGGCAAAGCCTCCCCAAGCTTGTGGGAGACTCTCTTCTTTAGTTTGCACAAAGTTAAATATTTCCTGTAAGACAGCTTGTTTCATATGAACAGGAAAATATTTTTTATAGAAGTAATAAATCATATCCTAGGGACTACGCACACAACCAGGAGCAAGAGTGTTGTACCAAGCTTTAGCATCACCCTTTAATGAGAAAGAAAATAATTTGAGAATAAAATAATAGCGAGTTTTCTCATCATGAGTAAAAAGTGTGGCTATATCATTCAACTTAGTAAGATGTGCCACAACAGTTTCAGTTTCATAACCATGGAAATGATCAGATTCAACCAAAGTAATTAACTCTGGGTCGACAGAGAATTCATAATCCTTATCATCAATAAAGATAGGTGAAGTAGCAAACTTAGGATCACATTTCATTCTAGCATTCAAAGATTTTTCTTTATACCATTGTAGTAATTCCTCTAGATCATCTCTATCATTGCAAGCAAGAATATCTCTAGTTGTTTCTTCACTCATAACATAACCTTTCGGTACCTTAGACAATTCATATCTAGGAGGGCTAGTTCTAGCAGGAGTTTCAGTTTCAAGCTCATCATCAGATTCAACAACATCATGTTGTATAACTCTAGCAAATTGTTTATCAAGAAATTCACCAAGTGGCACATCATCATTATCAAGCAAGGTACTAGCATCATCATAAGCATCATTCATTGTAGAAGTAGCATCATCGATAACTTGCGACATATTAGAATTAATAGCATGTGGTGGAGTTGCAAGTTTATTCATAACAGAAGGTGAATCTAAAGAAGAACTGGATGGCAGTTCCTTACCTCCCCTCGTCTTTGTGGGAAATATCTTAGTCTTTGGATCCTTCAGATTCTTCATACTGATAATATGATAATAATCCCAGGTGACTCAACAAATATAACTATGCTCCCCAGCAATGGCGCCAGAAAAAGGTCTTGATAAGCCATAAGTATAGGGGATCACAACAGTTTTCGATGGTAAAGTATTCAACCCAAATTTATAGATTCGACACAAGGGGAGCCAAAAAATATTTGAAGGTATTAGCAACTGAGTTGTCAATTCAATCACACCTGAAGATTAATTATCTGCAACAAAACGATCAGTGGCAAAGTAGTTTGATAGTTTTGATAATAGTGACAGCAACAATAGTAATAGTAAGAGTGATAGTAGTAATTTTGTAGAAAGTGTAACAGTGATAATAGCAGTAGTAACTTAGCAGAAATAATATGGAAAAGTTCATATGCATTGCATCGGTGACTTGTTGGATGATATTCATCATGAGACAGTTATAACCTAGAGCGATACGGCACTAGCTCCAGTTCATCGATATAATGTAGGCATGTATTCCATAAATAGTCATACATGCTTTTTTAAAAGAACTTGTATGACATCTTTTGTCCTACCCTCCCGTGGGGCCTCCTTTTAATAGAGAACCAGAACAAAGCATTAACACATAGTGAATACATGAACTCCTCAAACTACGATCATCACCGGGAGTGGGCCCGGTTATTGTCACACCGGGGTTGCCGGATCATAAAATGTAGTAGGTGACTATAACTTGCAAGATCAGACCTAGAACATGGATATAATTATGAATTCATAAACGGTTCAGATCTGAAATCATGGCACCCGGGGCCCAAAGTGACAAGCTTTAAGCATAGCAAAGTCATAGCAACATCAATATAGGAACATATTGGATACTAGGGATCAGGCCCTAACAAAACTAACTCGATTACATGATGAATCTCATCCAACTCCTCACCGACCAGCGAGCCTACGAAGGAATTACTCACTCCCAGTGGGGAGCATCATGGAATTGGTGATGGAGAAGGGTTGGTGATGACGAACAACGAAGATCCCCCTCTCCGGAGCCCCAAACGGACTCCAGATCTGCCCTCCCGAGGAAGAACAGGGCTTGGCAGCGGCTCCGTCTCATGGATCGCGATAATTCTTTCTCACTTTTTTTCGCCGAAAATAGGGATTTATAGTGCCAGGGTTTAGGCCTGCAGGGCCACCAGGTGGGTACAACCCACCTGGGCGCGCCAGGAGAGGGGGGTGCGCCCTGGTGGATTGTGCCCACCCAGGGGCCCCTCTCCGGTAGGTCTTGGCTCCAGAATTTTTTATATATTGTATAAAAATTCCTCGCAAATTTTCGTTCCATTCCGAGAACTTTTATTTCTGCACAAAAACAACACCATGATAGTTCTACAGAAAACAACGTCAGTCCAGGGTTAGTTCCATTCAAATCATGCAAATTAGAGTCCAAAACAAGAGGAAAAGCGTGAGAAAAGGTAGATACGTTGGAGACGTATCAGTACCACTATAGTTTGTCAACCGATCAACCACGCCATTTTGATCACATCGAAACTTTTGAGAAGTAAATTCCCTATTGATCATTAGAGCCGAGGTGCCCATATGTCGAGCAAGGTAGTCCATCACCTCATAACACAATGGGAGCCTTCAAAGAGTCATACTGAACAATGATTGGTGTATGTGTGGGCGCGCGCGCCACATCCTTTGGATGAGCGCATGTAGCTCCACTTTCAGCACATCATTGCAATTGAACACATAGCGATAAGCCGCAAAGATGACAAATGTGTCCTATCTTATCAAGATCGTACCATCCACTTTCGCACCGTTTGTTGCCGAGAATGAACCATTGACGGGTAGGGCAGCATAATTCGTTGGCGATGGAGGCTATAGTAAGGCCGGGGAGGGTGCTTTCTTCTCCTGTATCTTCCCCTTCACAATTTCCTCCATACTGTATTTTTTGGGGAATAACCAATGGATATTAAGTAGCTGTCCAGGAACTCGATCGTAATTTCTCCTAGAGTGACCTCCTTATCACGTATCAAATCATTCTTAGTTGTTAGATAGTCCATGTAAACATAGTCACCATGTCCCTAGAGGAATCCGTGCAATCTAGCAGAATATTCAACAACCACTCCTCCCCATTATCTACCAATCGATCATCGGCATGTAAAGGGCCCAAACACCATAGAAGTTTCCAAATCTTTCAATCATGGCTTCACACAACCAACATGGTAGTTGCTTTCGTCTTCCACACTACACAGGAGGCATGTGCCGCTGATACGTCCCCAACGTATCTATAATTTTTGATTGTTCCATGCTATTATATTATCTGTTTTGCATGTTTAATGGGCTTTAATACCTATTTATATTATTTTTGAGACTAACCTACTAACCAAAGGCCCAGTGCAAATTGTTGTTTTTTTTGCCTATTTTAGGCCCCATTTGATAGCTCAGTATTTTTGTAGTATCATGAGAATACTGCAGTTTTTCAGATTACCATGATTTTAACTGCAACGAGGTGTTTGGCTGCCCCTAACAATAGTGTTTTTAAAACTGCAGTATTGAGCAAACTGTGGTTTTTTCTCTGTATAAAAAAAGAACTCCGGACTTCTTTTTAAAAAACAGAGCAACATTGTTATGTTCTTTCCTCCTATGCTAACAAGTCGCTTGATCTAAAAAAGAGACATCGTCTGGTGAGTCACCAGCGACGCCGTGCTGCAGGTGGACTTTCACAAAATATACAAGATACCGTTTCGTCGTCTGTGCATGCTCCTCAGTTCATATGGACGTGAATGCCAAGGGCTAGCCAATCTACCTAGCTAGATTAGCACAACAAAAACATCACACAATAGGCCAGCTGCGCATGTTTTTGCATTGCTACCATGATGGCTAGCTAGATGCGACTGTCTAAGGGCTAGTCAGCAAATTTTACATCATTATGTGTTGTAGCCAAACACCTTCTCTGTATTCTGAATACTCCAAAAAACTCTGTTAAATAAAAACCATTGTTTTGTGTACCTACTGACTAAATTACTGCAGTTTTTGATACTTTGGTTTTTCTGATACTTTGCTATCAAACATAGCCTTAGTGTATCGCAGTAAAGGAATATCAAACAGAATGAAACCTTCGGGAGAGTTATTTTTCGGAACAAATGCAATCCAGGAGACTTGGAGTGGACGTCAAGGAAGAAACATGGCGTCCACGAGGTAGGAGGGCACGCCCCCACCCTCGTGGGCCCCTCGTGGCTCTGCCGACCTACTTCTTTCACCTATCTATACTCATATACCCCGAAAACATCCGAGAGCACCACGAAACCCTATTTCCACCGCCGCATCCTTTTGTACCCGTGAGATCCCATCTTAGGGCCTTTTCCGGCACTCCGCCGGAGGGGGAATCGATCACGGAGGGCTTCTACATCAACACCATAGCCTCTCTGATGATGTGTGAGTAGTTCACCACAGACCTTCGGGTCCATAGTTATTAGCTAGATGGCTTCTTCTCTCTCTTTGGATCTCAATACAAAGTTCTCCTCGGTTCTCTTGGAGATCTATTTGATGTAATTCTTTTTGCAGCGTGTTTGTCGAGATCCGATGAATTGTAGGTTTATAATCAAGATTATCTATGAACAATATTTGATTCTTCTCTGAATTCTTTTATGCATGATTTAATATCTTTGCAAGTCTCTTTGAATTATCAGTTTGGTTTGGCCTACTAGATTGATCTTTCTTGCAATGGGAGAAGTGCTTAGCTTTGGGTTCAATCTTGCGGTGTCCTTTCCCAGTGACAGCAGAGGCAGCAAGGCACGTATTGTATTGTTGCCATCGAGGATAAAAAGATGGGGTTTATATCATATTGCTTGAGTTTATCCCTCTACATCATGTCATCCTTCCTAATGCGTTACTCTGTTCTTATGAACTTAATACTCTAGATGCATGCTGGATAGCGGTCAATGTGTGGAGTAATAGCAGTAGATGCAGAATCGTTTCGGTCTACTTGTCGCGGACATGATGCCTATATACATGATCATGCCTAGATATTCTCCTAACTATGCACTTTTCTATTAATTGCTCGACAGTAATTTGTTCACCTACCATAGAATTTGCTATCTTGAGAGAAGCCAGTAGTGAAACCTATGGCCCCTGGGTCTATCTTCCATCATATTATTTTCCTATCTACTTGCTATTTCTACCGCCTTTTATTTTGCAATCTTTACTTTCCAATCTATATCATAAAAATACCAAAAATATTTATCTTATTATCTTTATCAGATCTCACTTTTACAAGTGACCGTGAAGGGATTGACAACCCCTTTATCGCGTTGGTTGCGAGGTTCTTGTTTGTTTGTGCAGGTACTAGGGACTTGCGTGTTACCTCCTACTGGATCGATACCTTGGTTCTCAAAAACCGAGGGAAATACTTACGCTACTTTGCTGCATCACCCTTTCCTCTTCAAGGGAAAACCAACGCATGCTCAAGAGGTAGCCAGAAGAATTTCTGGCGCCGTTGCCGGGGAGGTTGCACCAAGTCAAGTCAAGATTTGATCTCCCAGCAACTAGCCATTTCTGGCGCCGTTGCCGGGGAGATCTTCGCACAAGTCAAGACATACCAAGTACCCATCACAAACTCTTATCCCTCGCATTACATTATTTGCCATTTGCCTCTCGTTTTCCTCTCCCCCACTTCACCCTTGCCGTTTTATTCGCCCTCTTTTCTGCTCGCCTCTTTTCCGTTCGTCTGTTTTTGCTTGCTTCTTGTTTGCTTGTGTGTTGGATTGATTGTTTGTCACGATGGCTCAAGACAATACTAAATTGCGTGACTTTTCCAATACCAACAATAATGATTTTATTAGCACTCCGATTGCTCCTTTCCAATACCAACAATAAAGATCTGTTTTCTGGCCTTCCTAGTGAAGATGCCGCTACCCATCTAAACAACTTTGTTGATTTATGTGATATGCAAAAGAACAAAGATGTGGATAATGATATTGTTAAATTGAAGCTATTTCTGTTTTTGCTTAGAGATCGTGCTAAAACTTGGTTTTCGTCTTTGCCTAAAAATAGTATTGATTCATGGAATAAGTGCAATGATGCTTTTATCTCTAAGTATTTTCCTCCCGCTAAGATCATCTCTCTTAGAAATGATATTATGAATTTTAAGCAACTTGATCATGAGCATGTTGCACAAGCTTGGGAGAGGATGAAATTAATGATACGTAATTGCCCTACTCATGGATTAAATTTATGGATGATCATACAAATTTTTTATGCTGGATTGAGTTTTGCTTCTAGAAATCTTTTAGATTTGACCATGGGAGGCACTTTTATGAAAATCAGTTTAGGAGAAGCTACTAAACTCCCAGATAATATTATGGTTAATTATTCTCAATGGCACACTGAAAGATCTACTAGTAAAAAAGTTCATGCAATAGAAGAGCTTAATGTTTTAAGTGGAAAGATGGATGAACTTATGAAATTGTTTGCTAATAAGATTGTTTCTTCTGATCCTAATGATATGCCTTTGTCTACTTTGATTGAGAATAATAATGAATCTATGGATGTGAATTTTGTCGGTAGGAACAATTTTGGTAACAACGCGTATAGAAGAAACTTTAATCCTATGCTGTTTCCTAGCAATTCCTCTAATAATTATGGTAATTCTCCTACAACAACTCTTATGGAAATTTTAATAAGATGCCCTCTGACTTTGAGACTAGTGTTAAAGAATTTATGATTTCGCAAAAGAATTTCAATGCTTTGCTTGAAGAAAAATTGCCTAAGATTGATGAGTTGACTAGGAACGTGGATAGATGTTGATTCTTTGAAACTTAGATCTATTCAACCTAAGCATGATATTAATGAGTCTCTCAAATCTATGAGAATTTTCATTGACGAGTGCAAAGAAAGAACCACTAGGATGCATGCTAAAAAAGATTGCTTTATAAAAGCATGTTCTTCAAGTTTTCACGATAATAAGGATGAAGATCTAAAAGTGATTGATGTGTCTCCTATTAAATCTTTGTTTTGCAATATGAATCTTGATAATGATGGGACTGGAGATGAGTCAACTTTAGTTAAAAGGCGTCCCAATTATTCTGAGTTTTTAGATGTTGATGCAAAAATTGGTAAAAGTGGGATTGAAGAGGTCAAAACTTTACATAGCAATGAACCCACTATTTTGGATTTCAAGGAATTTAATTATGATAATTGCTCTTTGATAGATTGTATTTCCTTGTTGCAATCCGTGCTAAATTCTCCTCATGCTTATGATCAAAATAAAGCTTTTACCAAACATATCGTTGATGCCTTAATGCAATCCTATGAAGAAAAGCTTGAATTAGAAGTTTCTATCCCTAGAAAACTTTATGATGAGTGGGATGATAACCCACAAAGTATAGGGGATCGCAACAGTTTTCGAGGGTAGAGTATTCAACCCAAATTTATTGATTCGACACAAGGGGAGCCTGTGACGCCCCGAGACCGATGCGCCAAGTGTCTTCCAGTTATTCGTGTTGTTGCCTTGTCATTCGTTTGCATGTTGCATCTTGCCATGTCACCATCCACATTGCATCATCATGTTTTCAAAACTTGCATCCGTCCGGGTTCCCTCATTCTCTCCGCTGTCCGTTTTGAGTCTAACCACACTCGCCCGTCTGCGGAATGTCCGAAATATTATTTTATAAGTGGCCGGAAAATGTTCTCGAAAAGGGTTGAAAGTTGGCGTGCGGTATTATTTTAGTGTAGGTAGACCGCCTATCAAATTTCATCGTGTTCGGAGTCCGTTTGATGCCCCAACGTATAACTATAGCGGCACCGCTGCCGGTCTAACGTCGGACATTTTCGGTCTTCGAAAACTGTGGCCGGGCCATCTCTCTCTCTTATCTCCTCTTAGCCTCACCACAGCCCACCTAGTCCATCCACCTACCCCTCTTCGCGTCTGGAGCCGTCCGATGCGATCGCTCGGTCCGAAAACCCTCTCTGCACAGTGCATCGAACCCCTCGCGCGCATCCGGAAGTTGTCCCGAACCCGACCTGGGGAGTCGTCACCATTGGGTCCGGATCATCCCCAAACATCTACAAAACATCACCTTTTTTATTTTGGACTTACTAACTATTTATTTGTGACCGTCCGATTCTGATCGGAGGGACCGAGTAGCCCCTAACCTAACCAACCTACCTATATAAACAACCAAACCCTAGATTTTAGGCAGTCTGTCCCATCGCTGCCGCCGCAATCTTCTTTCTCTTTGTTTTTCAGCGCCGAGCCAACCAGCCACTTATTCCATCGAGCCATCCATCCAACCGCCTCCGCCCGAGAGCCTCGCTCGACCCCGCGCGCCACCACCGGCCGGCGACCTCACCAGAGTTCTACCGGAACCACCACTGCCAGGCCGTTCCCCTGCCCTTCCCTTTTTCCTCTCCATCTCCCTCTCGTCTCATGATCTCTCTCTCTCTCTCTCTCTCTCTCTCTCTCACCTTCACAGGAGGCCGACGCCAGGGACGACCTCCTCGTCGCTGTCCGTCGCCTAAGACTTCGCCCCGGCGCCAATTTCCCTTGCGATAGAGTCGTCCATGGAGGCCCCAAGGATCAACCGGCGTCCTGCCCGCGCTTTCCGAGGAGCTCGTCGTCGCCACGTTTCCTGCTTTTCTTCACCGCGAGGATTTCTTCGAGCGATGCAGCACCAAGCTTCAAGTTCCCCCCGCCACTTCTTTCGTCGAAACCGGACGGGACCGACCGGATCTGCTCTTCTCTGCCTCGATCTGACGCTTCCTTGCCGGAGTTCGCTGATAACCCACAAGTATAGGGGATCGGGGGATCGCAACAGTTTTAGAGGGTAGAGTATTCAACCCAAATTTATTGATTCGACACAAGGGGAGCCAAAGAATATTCTCAAGTATTAGCAGCTGAGTTGTCAATTCAACCACACCTGGAAACTTAATATCTGCAGCAAAGTGTTTAGTAGCAAACTAATATGATAGTAGTGATAACGGTAACAAAAGGTAACAATAGTAAAAGTAATGTTTTTGGTATTTTGTAGCGATGATAGCAATAGCAACGGAAAAGTAAATAAGCGGAGAACAATATATGGAAAGCTCGTAGGCAATGGATCAGTGATGGAGAATTATGCCGGATGCGGTTCATCATGTAACAGTCATAACCTAGGGTGACACAGAACTAGCTCCAGTTCATTGATATAATGTAGGCATGTATTCCGAATATAGTCATACGTGCTTATGGAAAAGAACTTGCATGACATCTTTTGTCCAACCCTCCCGTGACAGCAGGGTCCTTATGGAAACTAAGGGATATTAAGTCCTCCTTTTAATAGAGAACCGGAACAAATCATTAACACATAGTGAATACATGAACTCCTCAAACTACGGTCATCACCGGTAAGTATCCCGATTATTGTCACTTCGGGGTTAACGGATCATAACACATAATAGGTGACTATAGACTTGCAAGATAGGATCAAGAACACTCATATATTGATGAAAACATAATAGGTTCAGATCTGAAATCATGGCACTCAGGCCCTGGTGAGAAGCATTAAGCATAGCAAAGTCATAGCAACATCAATCTCAGAACATAGTGGACACTAGGGATCAAACCCTAACAAAACTAACTCGATTACATGATAGATCTCATCCAACCCATCACCGTCTAGCAAGCCTATGATGGAATTACTCACGCACGACGGTGAGCATCATGAAATTGGTGATGGAGGATGGTTGGTGATGACTATGGCGACGGATTCCCCTCTTCGGAGCCCCGAACGGACTCCAGAGCAGCCCCCCGAGAGGTTTTAGAGCTTGGCGGCGGCTCCGTATTGTAAAACGCAATGATTTCTTCTCTCTGATTTTTTCTCCCCGAAATTCAATATATGGAGTTCGAGTTGGAGTCGGAGAGGCAACAGGGGGCCCACGAGGTACGGGGTGCGCCCCCCACCCTCGTGGAGAGGTGGTGGGCCCCCTGGCCTTCATCTTTTGCAGGTATTTTTCTTATTTTCTGAAAAGTGGCTCTATGAAGTTTCAGGTCATTCCGAGAACGTTTGTTTCTACACATAAATAACACCATGGTAATTCTGCTGAAAACAACGTCTGTCCGGGTTAGTTCCATTCAAATCATGCAAGTTAGAGTCCAAAACAAGGGCAAAAGTGTTTGGAAAAGTAGATACGATGGAGACGTATCAACTCCCCCAAGCTTAAACCTTTGCTTGTCCTCAAGCAATTCAGTTGATAAACTGAAAGTGATAAAGAAAAACTTTTACAAGCTCTGTTTTCTCTTGTTGTTGTAAATATGTAAAGCCTGCATTCAAGTTTTCAGCAAATATTATAACTAACCACATTTGCAATAACGCATAGGTCTCAAGTTTACTCATATCAATAGCATAATCAACTAGCGAGCCATAATAATAAATCTCAAATGACAACACTTTCTCAAAACAATCATAATATGATATAACAAGATGGTATCTCACTAGCCCTTTCTGAGACCACAAAACATAAATGTAGAGAACCTTAAAAGACCAAGGACTGACTAGACATTGTAATTCATGGTAAAAGAGATCCAGTCAATTCATACTCAATGTAAACTAACATTAATGAATGCAAATGACAGTGGTGCTCTCCAACTGGTGCTTTTTAATAAGAGGATGATGACTCAACATAAAAGTAAATAGATAGGCCCTTCGCAGAGGGAAGCAGGGATTTGTAGAGGTGCCAGAGCTCGGTTTTGAAACAGAGGTGAATAATATTTTGAGCGGTATACTTTCATTGTCAACATAACAACCAAGAGATGGCAATATCTTCCATGCTACACACATTATAGGCAGTTCCCAAATAGAATGGTAAAGTTTATACTCCCCCTTCCACCAACAAGCATCAATCCATGGCTTGCTCGAAACAACGAGTGCCTCCAACTAACAAGAGTCCCAGGGGGAGTTTTGTTTGCAACTATTTTGATTTGATTTGCATAAAGCATGGGACTGGGCATCCCGGTGACCAGCCACTTTCTCGTGAGTGAGGAGCGGAGTCCACTCCTCTTGAGAATAACCTACCTAACATGGAAGATACGGACAGCCCTAGTTGATACATGAGCTATTCGAGCATACAAAACAGGATATTTATTTGAAGGTTTAGAGTTTGGCACTTACAAATTTACTTGGAACGGCAGGTAGATACCGTATATAGGTAGGTATAGTGGACTCATGTGGAATAACTTTGGGGTTTAAGGGATTAGATGCACAAGCAGTATTCCCGCTTAGTACAGTGAAGGCTAGCAAAAGACTGGGAAGCGACCAGCTAGAGAGCGACAACAGTCATGAACATGCATTAAAATTAATCAACACCGAATGGAAGCATGAGTAGGATATAATCCACCATGAACATAAATATCGTGAAGGCTATGTTGATTTTGTTTCAACTACATGCGTGAACATGCGCCAAGTCAAGTCACTTAAATCATTCAGAGGAGGATACCACCCTATCATACCACATCATAACCATAGTAATAGCATGTTGGCACGCAAGGTAAACCATTATAACTCATAGCTAATCAAGCATGTCACAAGAAACTATGATCTCTAATTGTCATTGCAAACATGTTTATTCATAATAGGCTGAATCAGGAACGATGAACTAATCATATTTACAAAAACAAAAGAGGTCGAGTTCATACCAGCTTTTCTCATCTCAGTCAGTCCATCATATATCATCATAATTGCCTTTCACTTGCATGACCAAACGATGTGAATAATGATAATAGTGCACGTGCATTGGACTAAGCTGGAATCTGCAAGCATTCAATAAATAGGAGAAGACAAGGAAATATGGGCTCTTTTGTCAGATAAACAATAATGCATATAAGAGCCACTTCAACAATTTAATCATGGTCTTCTCCTATCGACCCCCCAAAGAAATTAAAAGAAATAAAACTATTTACACGGGAAAGCTCCCAACAAGCAAAAGAAGAACGTGAAATATTTTTGGGTTTTCTTTTTAATTACTACTACAAGCATGGAAATTAAACTAACTAAAAACTACAACTAATGTTTTGGTTCTTTCTTAAGGTTTATTAAACACACAAGAAGAAAGCATAAAAAAAGGAAAATAAACTAGCATGGATGATACAATGAAAAAGTATGAGCACCGACATCTAGCAATGAGTGTGTGAACATAAATGTAATGTCGGTGGGAAATACATACTCCCCCAAGCTTAGGCCTTTGGCCTAAGTTGGTCTATGGCCACGGCTGGCCTGGCGGATATCCATAATAATAGTTGGGGTCGTACTGAGAAGAAGAAGAGGAAGACTCCGCTTGCCACTGGCTGACAATCATCTCTGGATCCCACTGGTAATTAGACTATCGTGAAGGATCAACTTGTGGTTCCAGCTTTGGCTCCACGGCTGGTGCAGGGTTCCGGTAGGCGTGAATAGCCTTCAACGGAACAAGGTACGTGCCTACAGATAAATCAAACAAAGAAGGAGCGGGCAGGGTAATAGTCTTAGGATGATGTTTGTTAAAGAACAATTGATATTTAAGCTCTCCTTCCCTATTATTAATAATAAAATCATGTGCCACCATACTTATAATCTAGATAAACACGAGGCAGCACTTTTTGTTCCTTCTCATAATGCCTAACAGGTATGTTAAAATGTGCAGCTAGGCGTGAAGCATAGATGCCTCCAAAGATGGGGCCCTTTGTACGGTTCAGGCTTAACCGTTTGGCAATAATGCCGCCCATACTAATAGAGTTATCATCATATAAACCGTGGAGCAAAATAATAATATCAGGGATACTAAGGTTTCCATAGTTTCCGCGACCAATTAAGCAACGACTAGCAAATAATGCAAAATAACGTAAAATAGGAAAATGTATGCTATTGATTCGTGCATCAGAAACCTTCCTTGTTTCCCCTACAGTGATAGTATCAATAAACCCCTCCACATCATCGCGATGTGGTTCTTCTATCTTGCCCTCAAAAGGGACTAAACAAACCCGACAAAAATCATAAAGTGACATCTCCTTATGCTCATCATATAAATAAAACTCCACCGTAGGTGGTGAGCTCCTAGAACGGAAATGAAAGTTTTGCACAAAGATATTTGTGAGTAAGAGATACTGATCGCATTGGTCGTGGAGGAAAGCGGTAATTCCTACATTCTTAGCCAATTCATGAAAATCTTCATAAATCTCGGCTGCTCTCAAGAAATCCTCGGAAGGCCATTCACACGACCGAATCTCGGCGGTGCGAGGCAGATTATACTTAGGCTTTGGTGCCTTTTCCTTCGAGATTTGGCTCGATGAGTGATACGTCTCCATCGTATCTACTTTTCCAAACACTTTTGCCCTTGTTTTGGACTCTAACTTGTATGATTTGAATGGAACTAACCCAGATTGACGCTGTATTCAGCAGAATTGCCATGATGTTATTTTATGTGCAGAAAACAAAAGTTCTCGGAATGACTTGAAACTCCACGGAATATCTTACAATAAATAAAAAATTCCTCGCCAAAGATGAATACCAGGGGGCCCACACCCTTGCCACGAGGGTGGGGGGCGCGCCCCCTAGGGCTCGCCCCCCTACCTCGTGGGCCCCCTGGAGACCTCCTGACTCCAACTCCAACTCTATATAACTGCTTTCGGGGAGAAAAAATAGGAGAGAAGAAATCATCACATTTTACGATACGAAGCCGCCGCCAAGCTCTAAAACCTCTCGGGAGGGCTGATTTGGAGTCCGTTCGGGGCTCCGGAGAGGGGGATTCGTCGCCGTTGTCATCATCAACCATCCTCCATCACCAATTTCATGATGCTCACCGTCGTGCGTGAGTAATTCCATCGTAGGCTTGCTGGACGGTGATGGGTTGGATGAGATTTATCATGTAATTGAGTTAGTTTTGTTAGGGGTTGATCCCTAGTATCCACTATGTTCTGAGATTGATGTTGCTATGACTTTGTTATGCTTAATGCTTGTCACTAGGGCCCGAGTGCCATGATTTCTGATCTGAACCTATTATGTTTTCATCAATATATGAGAGTTCTTGATCCTATCTTGCAAGTCTATAGTCACCTATTATGTGTTATGATCCGTTAACCCTGAAGTGACAATAATCGGGATACTTACCGGTGATGACCGTAGTTTGAGGAGTTCATGTATTCACTATGTGCTAATGCTTTGTTCCGGTTATCTATTAAAAGGAGGCCTTAATATCCCTTAGTTTTCATTAGGACCCCGCTACCACGGGAGGGTAGGACAAAAGATGTCATGCAAGTTCTTTTCTATAAGCACGTATGACTATATTCGGAATACATGCCTACATTACATTGATGAATTGGAGCTAGTTCTGTGTCACCCTATGTTATGACTGTTACATGATGAACCGCATCCGACATAATTATCCATCATTGATCCGATGCCTATGAGCTTTCCATATACTGGTTTATGCTTATTTACTTTCCCATTGCTATTGTTACAATCACTACAAAATACCAAAAACATTACTTTGCTTTCGTTACTCTTTTGTTACCGTTACCATCACTATCATATTACTTTGCTACTAAACACTTTGCTGCAGATACTAAGTTTCCAGGTGTGGTTGAATTGACAACTCAGCTGCTAATACTTGAGAATATTCTTTGGCTCCCCTTGTGTCGAATCAATAAATTTGGGTTGAATACTCTACCCTCGAAAGCTATTGCGATCCCCTATACTTGTGGGTCATCAAGACTAATTTCTGGCACCGTTGCCAGGGAGCATAGCTCTATTCTTTGAGTCACTTGGGATTTATATCTGCTTATCATTATGAAGAACTTGAGAGATCCAAAAACCAAGATCTATCCCTCAACTACGAGGGGAGGTAAGGAACTGCCATCTAGCTCTGCACTTGATTCACCTTCTGTTATGAGTAAGCTTGCGACACCTAAACCTGCTTCTGCTATTCGTTCTTGTATGTCACATGTTATTGATGATGCTACTTCTGCTATACATGATACTTATGATGAAACTACCTCTATGCCTGATACTACTATGCCACTTAGTGATTTTCTCGAGGAACGACTTGCTAGGGCTAGAGAGATTGAAAATATTGAATCTGATTATGATGATGAAAGTGATGATGAAGAATCACTTGTTATTCCTGAGGGTTATTTATTTGATCAAGAAGCTTCTTTAGCTATGTTAGCTTGCAAAGATAGATATTAACTCAAAAGGTTATTAGCTAAATGGAATAAGCAATCTCTAAATGCTAGGATGATACCTGACCCTGCTTTTGCTACTTCACCTATCTGTGTTACTGATAGGGATTATGAATTCTCTATTGATACTGATATAATTACTTTGGTTGAATCTGATCCTTTTCATGGCTATGAATCTGAAACTGTTGTGGCACATCTTACTAAATTAAATGATATAGCCACCCTGTTCACTAATGATGAGAGATCTCGCTACTTTTATATCCTTAAAATATTTCCGTTCTCATTAAAGGGTGATGCTAAGATACAGTTTAATTCTCTTGATCCTGGTTGTGTGCGTAGTCCCCAGGATATAATTTACTACTTCTCTGCTAAATATTTCCCTGTTCATAAGAAACAGCCCGCTTTAAAGGAAATATACAACTTTGTGCAAATTAAAGAAGAGAGTCTCCCACAAGCTTGGGGGAGGCTTCTCAAGTTACTTAATGCTTTGCCTGATCATCCTCTTAAGAAAAATGAAATACTTGATATCTTTTATAATGGACTAACTGATGCTTCCAGAGATTACCTGGATAGTTGTGCTGGTTCTCTTTTTAGGGAAAGGACACCGAATGAAGCTGAGATCTTTTGAATAATATGTTGACAAATGAAAATAATTGGGCATCTCCTGAGCCAGCTCCTGCTCCAATTAATGATCCTATTCCTAAACCAACTCCGAAGAAGAGAGGTGTTATATTTCTCAGTCCCGAAGATATGCAAGAGGCAAAGAAATCTATGAAAGAAAAAGGTATTAAAGCTGAAGATGTTAAGAATTTACCTCCTATTGAAGAAATAAATGGTCTTAATTTACCGCCTATTGAAGAAACATATGATCTTGATCCTTTATTTATTGAAGAACCTCTAGACCTCGATAACACGACACAGGTAGTAAAGGTAAATTCTCGCTATAGATATGATAAAGCTGAAATCCCTCCTACTAAAATTGCTAGTCAATGCTTGGATGAGTTTGATAATTTTATGTTTAAGCAAGAAGACTTCAATGGTTATTTTGGTAGACAATTAAAACAAGATGCTGATATGATTAAATACTTGGGTGATTATATGGCTAATATTAGAGGTGAACTTAAACTTGTTAGCAAACATGCTTCTATGGTTACCACTCAAGTAGAACAAGTACTTCAAGCTCAAAAAGAATTGCTCAATGAGATGAATACTAAGAAAAATAATTATGTTGTTAAAGTGGCTACTAGAACTGGTAGAATGACCCAGGAACCTTTGTATCCTGAAGGCCACCCTAAGAGAATTGAGCAAGATTCTCAGAGAAATAATATTGATGCACCAAGTTCTTCTAAAAGGAATAAAAATAAAAATGATAGAACTGTGCAAACTTCTAGTGAACCTATTATTGAACCACCTGATAATCCAAATGGTATATCTATGTATGATGCTGAAACACAATCTGGCAATGAACATGAACTTAATGAAAATGTTAATGATGATGTTCATAATAATACTCAACCTAGTAATTATAATGATGTAGAAACTGAACCTGCTGTTGATCTTGATAACCCACAATCAAAGAATCAACGTTATGATAAGAAAGACTTTGTTGCTAGGAATCATGGTAAAGAAAGAGAACCTTGGGTTCAGAAACCCATGCCTTTTCCTCCCAAACCATCCAAGAAAAAGGATGATGAGGATTTTGAGTGCCTTGCTGAAATGATTAGACCTATGTTTTTGCGTATGCGATTAACTGATATGCTCAAAATGAATCCTTATGCTAAGTACATGAGAGATATTGTTACAAATAAAAGAAAGATACCAGAAGCTGAAATTTCCACCATGCTTGCTAATTTTACTTTTAAGGGTGGAATACCAAAGAAACTTGGAGATCCAGGAGTACCTACTATACCATGCTCCATTAAAAGAAACTATGTTAAAACTGCTTTATGTGATCTTGGAGCCGGTGTTAGTGTTATGCCTCTCTCTTTATATCGTATACTTGATTTTAATAAGTTGACACCTACTGAAATATCTTTGCAAATGGCTGATAAATCAACTGCTATACTTGTCGGTATTTGTGAGGATGTGCCTGTTGTAGTTGCAAACATTACTATTTTAACGGACTTTGTTATTCTTGATATTCCCGAGGATGATAGTATGTCTATTATTCTTGGAAGACCTTTTCTTAATACTACAGGGGTTGTTATTGATTGCAACAAAGGCAATGCCACTTTTCATGTTAATGGTAATGAGCATACGGTACACTTTCCGAGGAAACAACCTCAAGTTCATAGTATCAACTTGTGACGCCCCCGATTTGACCGTACACTAATCATGCACGCAAATGTGTACGACCAAGATCAGGAACTCACGGGAAGATATCACAACACAACTCTGGACACAAATTAAAATAATACAAGCTTTATATTACAAGCCAGGGGCCTCGAAGGCTCGAATACAAATGCTCGAAGGCACAAGAGTCAGCGGAAGCAAAAATATGTGAGTACAGACATAAGTTAAACAAGTTTGCCTTAAGAAGGCTAGCACAAAAGTAGGAACGATCGAAAAGGCGAGGCCTCCTGCCTGGGACCTCCTAACTACTCCTCGAAGTCGAACTCCACATAGAATCATCCTCGGGATCCTTTGGCTCCTGGACTCCATCATCTGGTCGCAACAACCGGGTATAGAAAGGGGAAAAGGGGGAGCAAAGCAACCGTTAGTACTCATCCAAAGTACTCGCAAGCAAGGAGCTACACTACATATGCACGCATTGGTATCAAAAGGAATAAGGGTATCATATGTGGACTGAACTGCAGAATGCCGGAATAAGAGGGGGATAGCTAGTCCTATCGAAGACTACGCTTCTGGTAACCTCCATCTTGCAACAGAAGAAGAGAGTAGATGGTAAGTTCACCAAGTAGCATCGTGTAGCATAATCCTAACCGATGATCCTCCCTTCGTCGCCCTGTGAGAGAGCGATCACCGGTTGTATCTGGCACTTGGAAGGGTGTGTTTTATTAAGTATCTGGTTCTAGTTGTCATAAGGTCAAGGTACAACTCCAAGTCGTCCTGTTACCGAAGATCACGACTATTCGAATAGATTAACTTCCCTGCAGGGGTGCACCACATTTCCCAACATGCTCGATCCCCTTTGTCCGGACACACTTTCCTGGGTCATGCCCGACCTCGGAAGATCAACACGTCGCAGCCCTACCCAGGCAGAACAGAGAGGTCAGCACGCCGATCTAAATCCTATGGCGCAGGGGTCTGGGCCCATTGACCATTGCACACCTGCATGTTGCGTACGCGGCCGGAAGCAGAACTAGACCCCTTAATACAAGAGCAGGTTTACGGTCCAATATGGCGCACGCCACTCAGTCGCTGACGTCACGAAGGCTTCGGCTGATACCATGACGTCGAGTGCCCATAACTGTCCCCGCGTAGATGGTTAGTGCGTATAGGCCAGTGGCCAGACTCAGATCAAATACCAAGATCTCGTTAAGCGTGTTAAGTATCCGCGAACGCCGACCAGGGCCAGGCCCACCTCTCTCCTAGGTGGTCTCAACCTGCCCTGTCGCTACGCCACAAAGTAATAGTTGGGGGCCATCGAGAACCCAGGCCCACCACTACATGGATGGAGCCACCTGCCCCTTCATCCCCCACATCAGTATCACTTGCGGGTACTCAACGAGTCGACCCGACTTTAGTCACCACCTGTATAGTATGTATATATGTATAAGTATATACCCGTGATCACCTCCCGAGTGATCACGACCCGATAGTATAGCATGGCAGACGGACAAGAATGTAGGGCCACTGATGATAAACTAGCATCCTATACTAAGCATTTAGGATTGCAGGTAAGGTATCAACAGATGTAGCAACATTGACAGGCTATGCATCAGAATAGGATTAACGGAAAGTAGTAACATGCTACACTACTCTAATGCAAGCAGTAGAGAGAAGAATAGGTGATATCTGGTGATCAAAGGGGGGGCTTGCCTGGATGCTCTGGCAAGAGAGAGGGGTCGTCAACAGCGTAGTCGATCGGGGCACCAGCAGCGGCGTTAGTCTCGTAGTCTACCGGAGAGAAGAGGGGGGAGAAACAATGAATACAATGCAAACAGATGCATAACGATGCATTCCATGACAAGTAGCGGTGCTAGGGGTGCCCTAACGCGGTAAGAGGTGGTACCGGTGAAGGGGGGAAACATCCGGAAAAATGTCCCCGGTGTTTCGCGTTTTCGGACAGACAAACCGGAGGGGAAAGGTGCGTGTTCGCTATGCTAGGGATGTGTGGTGGACGAACGTGCTGCGTACCCGGATTCGTGTCGTCCTTCTGAGCAACTTTCATGTATACAACTTTTTCATCCGAGTTACGGTTAATTTTCTATGATTTTTCAAAGTTTTATTAATATTCTGAAATTAATTTAATTCGAAAATAAATGCTAAAATGCTAGGCGCACCCAGCACAGTGTACACAAAAGTGTACCCAGTGGCTGACAGGTGGTCCAGGGGGTCCCCAGTTGACCAGTCAACGTTTGACTGGTCAACAGGGGGTGGGGCCCCCTGTCATTGACTCAACTCTCTAATTACTGATTTAACTAACTAATCTAGTTCATTAGATTAATTAATTAAGTTAATTAACCATTCAATTAATTAATGAATTAATTATTTTTATGTTTTCTTTTCTCTCCTCTTTTTTTCAGGGGCAGGCCCAGCTGTCAGTGACCTACTACGGCCAACCGGGCGACGGGCGAAACAGGTGCGGGTGCCTGCCCGCATGGCCACGGGCGTGCGGGCGCTGGAGCGCACAGACGGCCACAGTAGGGCTTGCCGGCCGGTCGTTTCCGGCGACGGAAACCGGTGCGGCGGGGCGCGTCGGGTAGCGGGCGGGGAGGCGGTTGCGGTGCGGTCGAAAGCGGCGCCGGAGGAAAGCAGTCGGTGGCGCAGCCATCGGTGGGCTCGAGCGGGAGCGGACAGAGGCGCGGGTGACGGCGGGCGCGCACCTGGGCACGTCCAAGGAGCAGCGTGCACGGCTGGGGTGTGTCCGGGGCACGAGCATGGCCACCGGGCGCGTGCGGGGCGGTGACCGCGAGAGGTGGCCGGAGCGGGGGGGATTCGGGAGGCGACCTATGGTGATGAGGGAAAAGGGAAGCGGGGCGCGGGAGCTCACCGTGTGGGCGCACGGGGGCCCAGTGACGAATTAGTAGCAGCAGCGGCGTGACGTAGACGGGAGGGTGGCGGTGGCCGGAGTCGAAGGCGACATCGGCGACCCGAGGAAGACGACGACGGGGATCCAGCGCTGTAGAGCTCCCCGGATCCAAATTGTCGGCGTGGAGGACGTAGAGGAGGATGACGGTGCTCGGGGACTAGTCGGAGGGGCTCGGGGACGATGGTGGCCGTGGTTAGCACGGCGGCGCGGCCATGGGCGCGCTCGGGTGCTGCTGATCTGGAGGGGTGGAAGAGAGCGAGTGGGAGAGCGAAGGGCAAGTGGGGAGGGGAGTCCGAGGGGGCGCAGCGTCGACGTCCTTATCCTCTCCGGGGCCTGTAGCGGCGCAGGGCGGCGAGCTGGTCCGTCGGCGATAGCGGGCGCGATCGGACGAACAGTGGGTGCGTGGGGAGAAGACGACAACGATGGGGAGGTGGCAGCTGGGCCACCTGGGCCGGCCGGGTGCGATGGAATGGGCCGAAGCCCAGGGGGAGCTAGGGGGTCTTTTGTTTCCTTTTTTTGTTTTTGTTTTTGCTTTTTTCTTTTAAAATTCTCTATTTTCTAATTTCTTTTCATATAGCTTTAGCTTTATAAAAATACCATTCCTGCACCTACATTAGCAATACTTTATAACTCTGCCACAAAAGGTTTGGTACTCAAAATAAAAATTAGTTGTATTTGTTTATTAGTTAAAAGCCTTTTATAATTGTTTTTAGCTACTCCTTTGATTATTTAAGGGCATTTAAACCCTTTATAAAATGTAGTTTCAACATGACAAATTAACGAGAGATTATTTGCCACCATTTGAACATTTTAGTTTTCATGTTTGAGAAATCTGAATTTTGGACTTTAATTTGAATTTGAATTTGAACTGGATTGAATCAAAGGGGAATTTAGCAATAGTGAAAATGATGACATGGCACAATTAGAGGGAATTACTGTAGCTTGATTATCCGGGCGTCACAATTCTCCTCCACTACAAGAAATCTCGTCCCGAGATTTAAGAGGGGAGTAAGGGGGAAGCTCTGGTTACGAAATTCTAACGGATCTTCATGGTCTTAGTTGCTCTTCTCGAAGAGGTCGATCCATTACATTGATGTCTTTATTCCTCTGCTTCAGGTGTTCTTGATGCAGTCGTCATCCTTTCTTCGGGAACTCCATCGTACTTACGATTAGGTAAGGGGCAGCTTGACAATGATAGGATGCTATAAGGGGTAATCATCTGAGGGCTATCCCGTGAATGAGCACATGACCATCTCTCAAGTTGAACAAATAAAACACATCGAGAGCAAAGTAAGAAGGCACCATATGAAGTTATGAATGGATAGACAATCGTTCGAGGTCGGATACAAATTGTGAAAAGGGGGTCCAGCAATGAGAATAAGTTTTTGTTTGATGCCAGAATAGATCACTAGGCAGTGGCCCGTGAATTACATACGAAGTCAAGTGCGAGGAATAACTTTGACAACAGGGTGTACAGGAGAGTCAGGTTTCGATCCTGTGGAATTGTGGGTTATGGGCCCACCATGTAGGTTAAAAGTAGGAAGGGCGATGACGTCTTGCTTGATCAGGTAATCAAGGCATGTCAGAGGATAGCCTATCAGTTATGTCGGCAACAACATCGGTACCAAGGGCGAGGGACAATGAGAACCATCTTCCTGGTCGTTGAACGAGGCGGACCAATAGGAAAAGTTCTCATCCATCGGTGGTTACCGGAATGTCATCAACAAAAGCAACAGGGTCTTACTGACACGATTGTACACCAAGGTGTTTAAATAAGCAGAAGTATATTACTGCTTAGATCATATAGGTCACCAGAAAGGTTAAACAAGACAATGGAAAGGAAAAGATGGTCATCATAATAAACAGAAGAAAGGAAAGGAAAATGTGTTTTAACACATATTTCAGGGGTATATCCTTCCCAAGGACAAGCATAGTATGATATCCATGGCAGGCTATAATGTAGAAAACCCTTTAGGAAAGGGGAGAGAAATTTCCTGACATTACCCATACAACGGTGTTTGGATAATTGAGCAGGAAATATTTAGCATTGGGCTTCAAATGTTCTTGTTGAACATTGGAGTACCATAGACATGCATCAAGATAGCATTGACATGGTCTTCAGGCAAAGGTCAGACTTTGGAAACACAAAGGATCCATCAGGAATAACTTGTAGAATAAGTCTTACAATTTCCTCATGGAAGAATGGATAACCTTGCTGAAAAGGAATCTATAACCATAGGGCCTCCTGCCGGGTGTGCTAAGCACGACATCCTTGATATAAAAGATGGTAATACTCCAAGGTAAAGAAGAACAAATGTTGGATAGCAAGGAACTCAAGGTATAACACAGAACACGAACAAGTTTGTGTTGGAGGGAAGGCAATAAAGTTGTCGATGATAACACAATTCATCGAGGGGCAAGGATGGTATTTCTCATCATGACTTCGATTGATATTCTAGAAGAGCTCATAAGATTGATGATGATCACAACACAATTGTTGAGAGATTTCATGAAGATGTAATCCATCGGCGATGACATCAAGTCAAAAGAATGATGAAGCGAAAGGTTATTGGAACCACGGGTATGGCACAAACTCGAAACCAAGCTTGTGGTTTAAGGAGAAATGATATGATGAGAAAAATCGACGTAAGCTTAGCTCATCATCGAACATTGTGCTCCGGGAAGAAGGACCAGGTAGCACAGTTAAGAGCAGCACGATAAGGAAATAGCCGAGCAGGCTAGGGATGACGTGATCGAGTTCAAACTCGTAAGTAATGAAGGTTACCAAGAGTTGTTTAATCACGGTGCGGACTTGAGTCAGTTATCGGTGTCTTTGAGTGTTTAATAACTCAAAGCCCATGAAAAATTAGAATCAGTGAGGATGTAGCACTTGATGAAGAACTCATAAGAAGTTATGCAGTTCCATGATAATCTCGAGATACCAGGGGGTAGTACTCGACGACAGATCAAAGTAGAGGTTGGACTAGAGTAATGCTCTGCAGAAGACAAGTGCTCAAACTTGCACAAGAAATGGAATCAAGGAGAAAATATGGTCGAAACCACGATTGCAAAGGATCAATTCACAGATACCAAATGATAATATATCAAGGGAATAGTTATTATTTCAAGAAGCTTCCATGATAGATATACATCGTGTCCATGGGCATGAACACAAAGTTCAAGGTCGACTCCCACTTCTTCAATGTATAAACATCCATTCACCTCTCACTTTCGAAGAAGTTGTAGTGTTGAAATTTTATCTGGCAAAATACCAGAAGAATATGACTCGTGAAAACTTTCGAGTTCACACATAATAAGGAAGGCATAGGTTCAACCCATCGGGGTATCGTGGAAACATATTCCGCAAGCTTCAATAATAAACATCACCAGCTCGAAAGTAGAGCATTGTTCAAAAGCAGATGATACAATTTTAAAAAGGCATTGTATACCCATGGAAAGGCTCACAAGGTTATTCAATATGACAGACACCGTCGGATAAAATCCAACAAAGGAACCGATGGTCCACAAGGGATCTGATGTGGGCATCGGTACTCAACCAGAGGAAGAAAATGCAAGGAGATCTGATTATAGAAACAACTGACTAACTCAAAGCTCAAATGCAAAGGAATTATGAATTCCAAGACAAGGGATCAGAAGCAACGCTCTAATTAGGGATGGATAAGTTGGATAGCCTTATGGTTACAATCGATGGCAATTTGATTGGTCGACATCCAGCTCATGTTTAAAATGACGTCTGAGCCAGAAGGATGACTTCTAGGATCTGATTGAGGATTGCGAGCATACGCAACATATTGAATCAATAGACTCAAAATGATAATGACAAGGGATGACAATAAAATTACAAGACTTATGGGTTTAACCATAGTGCAAGCCAGCAAGAATTTTAAGAGCAATAGGTTGCTCAGGATTTTTGGAAGATTCGAATGGGATTTCGAAGACTTTTGTGAAACACATGAACAACTGGGAATGAGCGGACATTTAGTAAGTGTGAGGAATTATCCATAGGGGTATTAATGCAGAAAAGAGCTGCAAGCGGTAGACACAAAGCATTCTCGGAATATCGGAGAACTTTTTAGGGTATCAGTAATAACAATGGCAACATGGTACGAAGGTATAAGCGACAAGTGTAAGTAGTTATCCTTAAGGATTTATCGGTGGTCGAGAATAGCAAAAGCGGTGGTCACAAGGTCTCGATAGAACACCAGACAATATATTTAAAATCTTCTAGTGCAGTAGGTGATCATCCGGACTGAAGGGGCTCTCCGGGAGAAAGTGTTTTCGAGAACCTAAAGTTTGATTTTAGAAAATTATTTAACCCGAATAGATGAGAGATCAAAATCCCAGAGTAAGGATCGAGGAGTAAAAGATCCTATTACCACCGAATGGCGACATGGGCCCATGGGTTGCACAGCCATGTTAGTAAAACAGTTTTTCAGTGACTAGACTCGACTTTGGCCAAGGAGTGTGGAAGGGGGATTCCTACAGGCAGTCGGCTCTGATACCAACTTGTGACACCCTTGATTTGACCATACACTAATCATGCACGCAAATGTGTATGACCAAGATCAGGAACTCATGGGAAGATATCACAACACAACTCTAGACACAAATTAAAATAATACAAGTTTTATATTACAAGATAGGGGCCTCGAAGGCTCGAATACAAATGCTCGAAGGCACAAGAGTCAGCGGAAGCAACAATATCTGAGTACGGACATAAGTTAAACAAGTTTGCCTTAAGAAGGCTATCACAAAAGTAGGAACGATCGAAAAGGCGAGGCCTCCTGCGTGGGACCTCCTAACTACTCCTTGAAGTCGAACTCCACATAGAATGATCCTCGGGATCCTCTGGCTCCTGGACTCCATCATCTGGTTGCAACAACCGGGTACCGAAAGGGGGAAATGGGGGATCAAAGCAACCGTGAGTACTCATCCAAAGTACTCGCAAGCAAGGAGCTACACTACATATGTATGCATTGATATCAAAAGGAATAAGGGTATCATATGTGGACTGAACTGCAGAATGCCGGAATAAGAGGGGGATAGTTAGTCCTATCGAAGACTACGCTTCTGGTAACCTCCATCTTGCAGTAGAAGAAGAGAGTAGATGGTAAGTTCACCAAGTAGCATCGTGTAGCATAATCCTAACCGATGATCCTCCCTTTGTCGCCCTGTGAGAGAGCGATCACCGGTTGTATTTGGCACTTGGAAGGGTGTGTTTTATTAAGTATTTGGTTCTAGTTGTCATAAGGTCAAGGTACAACTCCAAGTCGTCCTGTTACCGAAGATCACGGCTATTCGAATAGATTAACTTCCCTGCAGGGGTGCACCACATTTCCCAACATGCTCGATCCCCTTTGTCCGGACACACTTTCCTGGGTCATGCCCGGCCTCGGAAGATCAACACCTCGTAGCCCTACCCAGGCACAACAGAGAGGTCAGCACGCCGGTCTAAATCCTATGGGGCAGGGGTCTGGGCCCATCGCCCATTGCACACCTGCACGTTGCGTACGCGGCCAGAAGCAGAACTAGCCCCCTTAAAACAAGATCAGGCTTACGGTCCAATCCGGCGCGCGCCGCTCAGCCGCTGACGTCACAAAGGCTTCGGCTGATACCACGACGTCGAGTGCCCATAGCTATCCCCGCGTAGATGGTTAGTGCGTATAGGCCAGTGGCCAGACTCAGATCAAATACCAAGATCTCATTAAGCGTGTTAAGTATCCGCGAACGCTGACCAGGGCCAGGCCCACCTCTCTCCTAGGTGGTCTCAACCTGCCCTGTCGCTCCGCCACAAAGCAACAGTCGGGGGCCGTCGGGAACCCAGGCCCACCACTACCTGGATGGAGCCACCTGCCCCTTCAGCCCCCACATCAGTATCACTTGCGGGTACTCAACGAGTCGACCCGACTTTAGTCACCACCTGTATAGTATGTATATATGTATAAGTATATACCCCTGATCACCTCCCGAGTGATCACGGCCTGATAGTATAGCATGGCAGACGGACAAGAATGTAGGGCCACTGATGATAAACTAGCATCCTATACTAAGCATTTAGGTTTGCAGGTAAGGTATCAACAGTTGTAGCAACAATGACAGGCTATGCATCAGAATAGGATTAACGGAAAGTAGTAACATGCTACACTACTCTAATGCAAGCAGTAGAGAGAAGAATAGGCGATATATGGTGATCAAAGGGGGGCTTGCCTGGTTGCTCTGGCAAGAAAGAGGGGTCGTCAACAGCGTAGTCGATCAGGGCACCAGCAGCGGCGTCAGTCTCGTAGTCTACCGGAGAAAAGAGGGGGAGAAACAATGAACACAATGCAAATAGATCTATAATGATGCATGACATGACAAGTAGTGGTGCTAGGGGTGCCCTAACGCGGTAAGAGGTGGTACTGGTGAAGGGGGGAAACATCCGGAAAAAATGTCCCCGGTGTTTCGCGTATTCGGACAGACGAACCAGAGGGGGAAAGTTGTGTGTTTGCTATGCTAGTGATGCGTGATGGACAAACGGGCTGCGTATCCAGATTCGTCTCTCGTTTTGAGCAACTTTCATGTATAAAACCTTTTCATCCGAGTTACGATTAATTTTCTATGATTTTTCAAAGTTTTATTAATATTCTGAAATTAATTTAATTCGAAAATAAATGCTAAAATGCTAGGCGCACCCAACACAATGTACACAAAAGTGTACCCAGTGGCTGACAGGTGGGCCAGGGGGTCCCGGTTGTCCAGTCAATGTTTGACTGGTCAACAGGGGGTGGGGCCCCCCTGTCATTGACTCAGCTCTCTAATTACTGATTTAACTAACTAATCTAGTTCATTAGATTAATTAATTATGTTAATTAACCATTTAATTAATTAATGAATTAATTATTTTATGATTTCTTTTCTCGCTTTTTTTCAGGGGTAGGCCCAGCGGTTAGTGGCCTACTAGGGCCAACCGGGCGACGAGCGAAACAGGTGCGGTCGCCCACCCGCATGGCCACGGGCGTGCGGGCGCTGGAGCGCACCGACGGCCATGGCAGGGCTTGCCGGCCGGCCGTTTCCGGTGACGGAAACCGGTGCGGTGGGGCGCGTTGGGTAGTGGGCGGGGAGGCGGTTGCGGTGCGGTCGAAAGCGGCACCGGAGGAAAACAGCGGGCGACGCAGCCATCGGTGGGCTCGAGCAGGAGCGGACAGAGGCGCGGGTGACGGCGGGCGCGCACCTGGGCACATCCAGGGAGCGGCGTGCGCGGCCGGGGTGCGTCCGGGGCACGAGCATGGCCACCGGGCGCGTGCGGGGCGGTGACCGCGAGAGGTGGCCGGAGCGGGGGGGGGATTCGGGAGGCGACCTAC